>NW_015386762.1:352169-410144 GCF_001527695.2 Protobothrops mucrosquamatus
TCCATTATAATTTTTCCACCAGGCCCCACAATAATACTGCATTGGAGAATGTTGTAAATTAAAACAAGAATCCTACTTCCATTACAGCTATAGTAATTAATTAGTGACTTTCCTGTCAATATTTCTAGTTCGGTCAAAAGAGAAACAAAATCATAAGAGGGGAATCTCCAATTGGGTATTTCACTCTAGACCAGGGGTAGGCAACCTTGGCTCTTTTATGACTCGTGGACTTTAACTCCCAGAATTCCTGAGCCAGCACAGCTGGCTCAGGAATTCTGGGAGTTGAAGTCCACGAGTCATAAAAGAGCCAAGGTTGCCTACCCCTGCTCTAGACCATCCCTTCTTTAACAACAGGAACCATTTAGCTCTCCAAATGTTGCTGAACTACAACTTTCATAATTGACCAAACAGGTTGTGCTTGCTATGAATTATTCTTCACATTCAGTTATAATACATGGGAGAAGATAGCAATGTCTATCCCTCTTTTAAAAATTCCATTTTTTTTTAACTTGTAAGTTTCTAGGAGATACTTTTTTAACCACCGATTGAATCTCTAAGGACAGACTGAAACCTTTGCCATTTTCTAGCACTTCTACCATTTTTGTTTCATTTTGTCTAAAAATGCCTTATAAAAATGTTGAAGAGGATGCATTACACAGATGCTGAATATGCTTAAAATATTTTTTTTCAAAAAAGAAATAGCAAAAGCGCAAGGCCTTTCTTAACCTGATGTCGAGGCTGCATTTTAAAAATTGGATTGGAAAAGATTAGATTACATTAGACCTTCTGGATTTAAACATGTTAAAGCTCCATTTAGACTTTAACATAATCTCTTCCATTCTCTGGAGCCATCAAACTGAGAATTCACTCTCACTAGTTTCTTTCTCCCTCCACCCTTTTTTATTAAATTTGCATCTCTTTGTCTGTTTTTTAAAAAATATTCTGATTTCAAATTTGTAACAGCAAAAAATCCTCTGAGACAGATCTAAAAGTTTCTTTTTGACCCAAGTAGAAGAACAAGCATTGAAGCTCTGGATTTTACAATTATTTTATATAGAGAGATATATTGTGCACCATCACAGCTATATAAATATTAATAGCCAGAGGGATTTCTTTTCAAAAGCTGAGCAAGTGGAAGTGCTTTTAAGTACTTGCTTTTTTTCAAAGAGCAATGATTTTTACAGTACAACTTATTTATAGTACATTATTATGAAGAAATGCACTATTAAAAAGCAGCTACTCCTTTATAATGTTTTTTGAATTACTTCTTTCACCAGTACCATAAACAAAATTTACTATTGTCTATGCAAGCTAATTTCTCTATAGTACTCTAAACATATAGATGAAGCTAGAATAACACTTTTATAACATAAAAGAGGCAAAAGACTTTTTACAGGGTGTTTTTTCAAGAGGCAGAACTGAAGAAACTTGTGAACCCAAAGGAGGAGAAATGGAAGTGCAGTCAGGTTTGGGAGTATAACATCTCTGTAACTTCATTGATTCCAGTTAGCAGAATAATGGTTTTGGAGGAATGATAAGGTACTCCTTCTATCCTAGTATGAACCTATACTGAGAACCTCACAGTCCCTTGTGCTGGGCTATGGCCTGGGTGCCACTTGACAATTAAGATGGGAGATTTCATGTTTGAAGACCTATTTTAAACCATTATTTCTTTTTATTAGACAGTGCAGACATTATAGGAAGCCTTGTTCATCATGCAGAAAACCCACAGTTAATATATCTAAACTAGATGGCTTAATAGAGGAAGATAATTATCTTAAATAATTAGATCAATTGCTGAAGGAAGAATAACATTTACTGTATATATAGGGTTTCAGGATGAAATAATCTTTAAAACAACTATACTGCTCACAAAAATAAAGGGAACATTTTACCATGGAACTGAAGGGGTTTGCGTTCCCTTTATTTTTGTGAGCAGTATATATATATTTGCTACTTAGAAGCAAGCTTCATTGACCCAGTGGGATTTGTTCTGATGTAGAGGAGTATAGGATGACAATCTTAAGCACATGATTCTGCATGTGTGTTTCTTATTGGTGCAGTCCCTAGAAGTGAGTCATATGAAACACCTTGTAGGGAAGATAGGCGGCATAAAAATTGAATAAATATATAAAAATAAATAAATGCTCTTTCTGAATATGCAAATTGATCAACAAAATAATTGCTATAAGAGAAAGGATATAAATTCACAGGATTGTGTCTCATGTGAACATGGGCACACTATTTATAGGCAGAAATAAATTTCTACCCTTTAAACTTACCCATTCGTATTCTTGAAATATTTCACATGCTTGTCATTTTTTTTTCTTTTCATCTATGTTATGTCCCAATACTGTTGATTGTGCCTTGCATTCTTCAAAAGTGATTAGGAAGGAGTGATTTGGATCTTGCACTAGCACATCATCTATAAAGTGTTTGAGTTTTTCCACTTTCTTAAGGAATAAAATTTGAAATTCATAAACAAAATTCAAGAAATATCTATTCATAAGATATTAAAACATTAAATTGTTTTCCTGTTCGTTTGTTTTTTAAGATGGTGATCTCTCCCTTTTTATTTCCTTTTGATTTACTTGCATATTTCTTTTCCAAATAAACATTTTTGACTTGCAGATAGCACCTTCAGTTTACTCTTGGCCAGTCTTGGTTTCTTACTTGGCTAGTTGCATCCCTGGATTGACTTTCACTTCTGTCCAAGGACTTTGTACTAATAGCTATTGTGGTATACTATTTAAGTGCAAGTTTTTATATTTGATATAAACAAGTCTTTGAAATATTTGGCCTAATAATGTACTGAATGCAATTCTTTCTCTGTGTAGATATCTTGTCTTATATACACTGTTTCTTTCCTTCTGGCAAAAGCTTTACTTGACCTCTATATAATTATTAAAAGTATTTCCTTTTTCTTCAGTTTAATAATTTTTTCCACCAAGATCACAGTGTGAGATGCTTTGACTGACACTCAACTGCCATTCAGAATATATAGAATGAAAGCTGTTTCCTTGACAACAGAGGCTATGTACATACAATCCTTCATGTATTTCAGGTTATTTCCAGTGTGTACATTCTTGCATACAGACGGAGAAAGAAAGCTGCAAAATGAACTAGAACTCTTGTGGTCATTGCAATCTTTTTGTGTTATCTATATGTAGGTCAACTAACTTAATTGATTTTATTAGAATCTATACTGGCCTATGAGCTTTGTGAGGATTAAATGAGAATCAATCACCTTTATTTATATGCACTTATGCAACTTTCTAATATACCTGTTTATTATATATTTCACCAAGTAATACAGTATGTGTGTGTATATGTGTGTGTGTGTGTATGAGTGTGTGTGTGTGTGTGCAGGTACACTATGTGTATGTGATTAGCATTACATTAGCATTAATATTGACTGGAAAAATATGTAGGAACTTAATTTATGCTAGTATTTATTTATATATCAACTACTAGTAACCTTGGCTTCTCTCAAAAAAGCTAAAACAAGGATAGATCTAGTTAATACTTGGATGGGAGAGCATCAAAAAATTCCTGGATTATAAACTAAGTCAGAAAGTTGGCAAAAAAAATCCCAGAAGTCAAGAATGGCAAACCACTTCCTGGGTTTATATCCATGTAGTCACCAGAAGACATGCTGCTCCCATGATTCAAAGGAGATTTTACCTCTATTTATTATACAAACAAGTCTCCAACCTTTTCGGACCAATGGGCACATTCAGAACTTGAATAGTATGTGGTGAATGACTGCCTGTTCAACCAAATGATTGTCATGTTAAGTGCACCCAATTGCAAAAGAACCATTCCCAGAAGATAAGAAAATACATGTCATACGTAGGGTCAAAATCTCATCATTCTGAACCCACTATTTTTGGCTTCAGCACCAACTTCAAAGAAATAAAGTGGTGAAATCCAACAGTTTATAAAATAGATTAAAAAATGAGTATCAGGCACAAAGCATACAGACACACTCCCCCTAAAAAAGTCTGGGAAATTGAACAGCTTACAATCCAGATGTTTGTATATATGTATATGTATGTGTATATATATATGCATATACATACATTCATGCTATATATAAAAACACAAAAGTCCAGGCAAAAAATGCATCACATCTAAAGGAGGAAAAAGGAGCAGAAGATGCATCTTCAGCAACTCCAATCTATCTCCTATCACCACCTCTTCTCTAAGATGTTCTCTACCTTCTCAAGTTATCCTTCTCTTTTTTTCTGGGCAATGGGCTAGATCCATCTGCTATTTTCATTTTCTAAGGATATGTCTGGGAACTATATATGACCCCAGAGACATTCACATATTGAAACAAGTAAGCCTCTCTATTAAAAAAATAAACTTAGCTACACTAGAAACTCAGTTCTCAAGGGGAGCATACAAATTCATTTTGAAAATAAATATTAAAAAGGGGAGGACAGGAGCTTGGCAAGATCAAGCAGAACTGTACATAACTGTATTCCTAGACTGTTATTAAGTCTAGGAGTACAATTTCAGTAGCTATGGTCGATACCATGATATTTTTATTTTCCAACTTTATCCATCTAAATATTCTTAATAATATATTGTTTAATATTATATATTATATGTGTTTTGAAGATCTGGTTATTTCCTTGGGTGCTGAGGCCCAAATGAGCTCATCCTGTGAGACAGAATATATTTTACTTACCTCAACAAAAGTGCATTTTGTTGCTCTGATTTGGGGTAGTTTTAATGGGAATTCTTATATTTTTATGCTACATGCCACCTGGAATGACATTTTTATGAGTTGGGCAGTTATATGAAGCCTTTAAATAGATATAATATAATATTTAATTTAATAATCACCAATATTATAAAATAGTATAGAAATAATTCTAGAAATAAAGTCATAAATATCTAGTCAGTGTAAAATAAATACACATAAACATAAAAAGAAATTAGAAATTATGGAGAGATATGATTCTATTTTAAATGTTTTTGAATAATTATAAATTGGCATAAGCAAAATAGAAAAAATAAAGCTTTGTTTAAACAGTCTTTCTTAATAAAAGATTTAAGGATAATAGGTAGCTATATTTATTCATTAAGCAAAGAATAGATTAGTTATATGAAACAACTTATGAACCAGGATAACTATATATTATTTCAGAGAGCCCTACAAGATTAGCAAATAAAACAGATAATTAGAGGCCAGTGGCTGGAAAGAGGAGACAAAAAGATCAGTTAAAAAAACAAGCAAAGAACATCAAATAAAATGTCGAAAGCTTGGGAAGTGACTCATAGAAGATTTTGCTTTTCCTTATATGAAGTTGAAAATCTTTATTTGTGAGTAAAGTTTTAAATACTCATTGATAAAAGAGTTATTGGAATATGCTACGTTACTTTTTCATATAAGTAATTGAAATCAATTTTATTTAGGGCATAGAAAATGGTTCAGAATTGAATTTAACTTTCTAAAAATATTTCAGGCAATGGAGTCTGATGCATTTCAAGCTTGGAACGACTATTTCATATTTGAAGCAAAGTTCAAAAAAACACATTTCTATGCAAGGTCTAAAAGTCCCATTGGTTTAATGGATTATATTCCTAACTAAATGGTTTATAAATTACAATTTAAATACATAGGTCAGGGTAAGTGAATTCAAAGAAATGCATGGAAAACATATTCTTAGATCAAGGAAAACCAAGACCAGGTAGTAAATAATGAAAAACTGAGTTGCTTTGTCCAAAATGAATTTCAATCTTGTTTTCTTGTCAAATCTTTTATTTCTGAAAAAAATTGGATAGTTGCTTATGACTCCTCTGAAATCCAGTATGCATGTACTGTAAGTATATCCTCTTGAACTTTAGACCTGGTCCTGGGCTGTATCTTTATGTGTTCCTTTCTTTATATTTTCATTTGCTATTGAATTGTAACATATATATGCTCTCCAAGAGATCTTCATTTTATCTTAAGAGTGCCCATGTCCATTCTTCTCTTTCTTTCATGATCAAGATAAAAAAATCGAAAGGAAAATGGGCTTTCTTAAGAAAAAAAAGATGAAAGGACACTAGAAGATCAATGTTCTAATTAAAGGAAATATAAAATTCTGCATCCTAAGTACACTTGGGTATGTGTGCATTTGTATAGCTGGCAAGAAATGAAGCTTTTATTTCTGAAGGAAATGTGTTCCTTCTAATAAAAAAGACAAAGGAGGAAAATATATGCATTGATCAAGATGTTCCTGTCAAGAATATCAGTGGACAATGGTAGAAAAAAAAAGATAGTGATTCTTTTGAATAAAAGAATTTGTTTGTTCATATGAACATGAGATAGGCGCCTAGAGATCTAAAGAAATGATATTAAAAGCTGTAGAAAGCTAATATATTAGATACCAGCAGTCTTCTGCTGACCGACAAAGGAAGAAGTCTATTTTTATTTATTCACCTTCTGCAATCAGTTATACCTTTAAAGGAAAATATTTGCAGCTCAGGTTTGGGATGAAGCGTCCTTGGTGTTCTCTGAACTTAGTTCTTTGTTACAGATGATTCATTAACCAAAATAGGTAACAGCATCAGTGCTAGTAAGGAAAGGATTTGCTCTCACAAACTGGACAACCCACTAATCTAGTGGGTTGTCTGGTGTGTGTTAGTGGGATGGTCTTGAAAGCTCTTTGACTGAGCTGCTTACTATTAACTTGTTTGGCAGTTCCTTGATTGGGTTATTGTTTACTTCTTGACCACCAACACTAACAAGGCAAACTACTATGATATAAAGTGAGAGTAAACCCCATAGCATAATGATGTTACCTAGTTTGGGTAATGAAATGTCTGCGAGAAAACAACCAAGCTCAGAGAATACCAAGGACCCCTCAATTATACCTCCAAAATTCTGTCCTGGAAATTGAAGAGGATTCTGAAAAGTAGTGCTGAAGACTTTAGCAGACAGGAATTAGCACCCCTTATTCTATAGAAATATTTTGAATGAAATTCTTTTCAGAATTTTTCATGAGAGGAGGATATTGGAGGAGAAGAATAAAAGTTTAGAGGTGGACCAATGAGGATGGAGAGTATCCATATTTGGTTCCGAGTTAAAGGGAAGATATGTCTAAATAGCTAGAATCCATGACAAAGGAAATTCCATCAGATTCATGGACTCAAGCTGAGTATAAATGTCAATGTTGTGAACAGAGAGAGTAACTGAAAATTTATTTAGGGTTTGTCTTGGTGGGGTGTTTGAGATTAATTTATTCATGGAGGTGACTGAGCATGCAATTACTGGTATTGCTGCTTTCTATTACATATCTTTAAATAGATTTGAAATCTTCCTGATTATCCTTCTTTTCCAAATAGAATAAGCCTAAGGAGAATTTCTCATGAATTTCTCCCATGGCTTTTAACTACGTAAAGGGAACTGCAAGCTGCAAATGATGATAAATCACTAGGGAGATGACTGTGGAGTGGAAGACAGGGTAGTCATATACACTTTCAAGCAGTCTTGTAGCTAAAGTGCAGACTATCACCCTCCACTCAAGACATTTTCCTTAAATTCTCTTCCACCTTGAAAAATTTTCATAAACAACTTCTTTTTTACCAAACTGAATGAGAAGTGCAAGAAAATAACTCTGGAAAACTCTTCTACTTGACATTAGAATAAACATCTGCAACAAAATGTTTATTATGCGAGCTAGAACTGTGCAACTATCCAGATAAGAGAAAATGACTACAGGTAGTCCTCAACAGTTCATTTAGTGACCATTCAAAGTTACAACAGCACTGAAAAACTGACTTATGAAGGTTTTCACACAATCGTTGCAGCATCCCCATGGTTACGTGATCAAAATTCATATTTATAACAGTTGCAGTATCCCAGGGTCACATGATCACCTTTTGCGACCTTCTGACAAGCAAAGTCAATGGGGAAGCCAGATTCACTTAACAATCATGTTATTAATGTAACAACTGCAGTGATTCATTTAACAACTGTGGCAAGAAAGATCATAAAATGGGGCAAAATTCACTTAACAATTGTTTCAGTTAGCAACAGAAATTTTGGGCTCAGTTATGAAGACTACTTGTAGTCCAAAATCACAATAAATTTCCATGAATGAAAGCTGATTTGAAATTGGATCTCCCCATTATTAGTGCAACATTTTATAGATTAAACCACACTGGTTCTAAAGTGCTACTGATAGATGTAGTTGTATGCTGAAGTATGCTCCAATTCACATTTTGCTGTGTGAAATGCAATTTTTAGACCTGTTTTGAGGCTTGATGAACAGTTAACCAAAATAGATAATGTATTAGAAGCGTGACCAGCTATAAGGCTATTACTCTAGAATGCATAAGAAGTAGTATGCCAGAGAATTATTCTGTTTACTGTATTACCTTCACTAAGCCAGTCTTTTATTCCTTAGGACTTAATAGGAACTGGTACTATCATAAGTTTCTACTTTTTTATTATCAGCACTCCTCCATTTCTATTCTTGAAAGGCGTATTCATCTCAGGTGTACTTGGAAAGATGTACTATTCATCTCAGGTGTACTTGGAAAGATCTTGATGAAAGACCTGGTGACACGTTTAACAAAAAGTCATGAATTCCCCAAAGTTCTTAATTAAATCAAAATTAGGACAGTAGCATGGACCAATTCTTATTGAATGGTATTCCTAGTTTAGTTCTGTAAGACTTAAGTCAACTTAAGTCAATGGGAACAATTTTTTAAAACAGCATAGCATGTTCCTGCTCTGTTTCAGAAGCAGTTTTCCTACTTAAGACATAATTTTAGCTTCACTAATTATTTTATCATGATTTTTCTGGGGGAGGGGGAAAGGATTTTGGTTGCCTTTTTTTTCAAGTATTAGAGACATGAGGAGTTGAAACTCAGATGTACTTAATGTTGAAATCATTTCAACATTGTTTCTTTTTTAATGCCTTAATTTTTAAAATGTTGAAATCATATTGGTTATATTAATCAATATATTACTTAAAATTGATTAGATCATGACCTATGGTCTAAACTGGTACAGATTTTCTAATCAGGAAAAAAAATACTTGATATTAAACATAAGAACTTTGCTACTCTTTAGTTGGGCAGCCATACTTCAGGAAGCTAATTATATAACTTTTATTTACTAGATAAAAACAATGAAACAGAATGGCTCTTCATAAAAGCTTCATTACACTCCAGTTCAGCCATTAGCCAGGAGAGAGAATAGTAGGAGATACATCTCAACCAATCAAACGTGAACCAAAAGGAATGTGGGCTTCTATATAATTCATGGAGTTCCTATTCATATTATTCTGCCCTGTCTTTCATTAGAGGATTATGAGATACATTACATGTTGAAGAAAAGAAGGATGCACTTAACTCCTACATGCAAAGAAAGATTTTGGAACAGAGCTATAATCAGTAAGTTCTCTGCAAATCTTTGGCAGAAACCACATTCCAAGCATAACTTTTATGATAACTATACATGATTCTCCCACCAATGAATGATAGCAAATTATCATTGAATCAGAAGCATAAAGCAAGTTTTAAATAATTGTAGGTTTGCGGGGTGGGGTAGGCTTATTAGAGAAAGAACTTGGGTAAATGTAAAGGCAGATGAAAAGGTAAACATAAGTACAGTCTACACAAGTGGAAATGCTACATTTTGAAACTGATTCTAAAGAAGTGCTTCAGACTCAGATAAATATGAGTTCTGTCCCTATTATTCATTAAATTCCTTTAATTTTTCCTCAAGTTTCCAAAAAGTTTACAATTTTAAATAAGCCTATGAGGAAAATGCTGTTCCTTTTTCCATATCAGTGCAATCTTTAATCTGAGATTTGTATACCTCCGATATAACCTTTTAATTTAGATAAGATAAGATAAGATAAGATAAGATAAGATAAGATAAGATAAGATAAGATAAGATAAGATAAGATAAGATAAGATAAGATAAGATAAGATAACCTTTATTGTCATTTTTTTACTGTGGGCACAATGGCACACATCAAAAATGAAATTGACCTGCCCGCTCTCAAAGTGAAACACATACATGACACACACCTAAACATACTATATACAACATATGTATAGACCCACACCTCTACATATACATAACAATAAATATTAAATACTGTCCATCTAAATATTAAATACTGTCCATTATATTCTACATTATATATGTTCTGCAAGATGTGAAATGCAATATCCAGAGTTTTATGTTGGAGATTGTTACATTTTCAGGCTGATTAACTCAAAATTAGTCAGTGAACCATGTGTAACCCAGGACTTTCCAGATCTCCTTCAACCCTGAAGTTTCTGGGTAAAAACAACATAAAGAAAACTAGCATAAGTCTCTTTAGAAACAGTAGGGATGATTGAAAAATCTCTACTTTGCTAGCACGGGTCACCAAATCTAGCAACTATGAAAAAATTGTGGCTTGGATTGGTTTTCTACCATCTAAGAAAGGCAAAAAAGGACATAGCAGCAAATCAGGCAATGAAATATTTCCCACAGCACTGCACTTATCAATATTAATTCATAAAAGAAAAAGGAATTTATTTTAGTCTCAGATAATCCACATGCTTGTTTAGTAAAACAAATATAAAGATGGGGCCGTAACCATTTAATAACTTGGATGGAATGCACATATGCTTGTCCCTGTACAGTGATGGAGATCTAATACTGACAAAATGGGAGTTATTTTAGATTGAAAAAAGTATAACTGCAATGACATTTGGCCTAGTGGCTTTGCTTAGCAAGCTTAAAGGGTTGTGGAAAGTGGGGAAGGTCAGGATTATTTTTCTCATTGGAATTGTCAAAAAGCAAATCTTATCTCTGAACAAAATTAAAAGCAATCATATGGGGCTAGAAGACAGCCCAGATTTTATTTTATCTATTAATTTCTAAGTTTTCTACAAAATTTAAAATGATTCTCACTGTTCCGCATTCACACTTTTTCAGAACAGAAACCATTTTGTCTATTTAACAACCAGCTGTTGGGGGTGGAAAAGAAAGGAGAATCAACCGTGCCAGGAACAAAGGCAAAGCAAAGTTAGCTCGTGCTGCGAAAGTCTGCAAAATTTTCAGCTTGCAGCATGAAACCCCTCAGTTAATTATTGTATCTTCAGTCAAAAGTCTATAAAACATCAATTCCCTTCTCTCAGGATGCCTTCCCAAAACAACACCAAAAGAACATCAGACAACAGGAAAGATGAAAAAGAGATAGCTTTTACCTGTCCTGGAGATGAATGTATATCCTTGAAAAACTGAATCACTTTTGTCCACTTTTCTAGGGTTTGCTGATCAGTATAAATCTAAGCCATTTTATAGTCACTGGAAGTAGGGCAAAAAATGTTTTTGAGATTTCTTTCACACTGAATGTTTAGTCCTATATATTTTTTAAAGTCCACATCAATATTCATTTACAACTTTCCTTAACATATGGTTCTTTGGAATGTTATTTCCCCTGAATTACATAGCTGACAATGTAGGTTCCCCAAGAAACATTTTTAAACACTCCAATATTTTTCTTTGTTACATAAATTTCTCTGCTGCAAGCTTTTAATATAAATGTAGTTAATGAAAGCTCTTTTTTAAAAAAAAAAAAAAGGTTAGTTCTCTTTTTTACTCTTTCAAATATATTTGTTGTTGTTGTTGCAATCATTTCTCTCACGAACAAATGTTTGTACATGAAGTCCTTGCTTACTGACCGCTCGTTCAGTGACTGTTTTGAAATTAAGGCGGTGCTGAAGAAAGGATACTTACAACAAGTCCTTGAAGTTGTGGCAATTGCACTGTGTCTTGGCGGTCATGTGATCATGATTTGGGGACTTAGCCACCAGTGCACATTTACATTCATTATTTTCAAGTGGGCTTCCAACAAGAAAAGTCAACAGGAAGCCAGCACCAGTCACAAGTCACAGAGAGACTTTATTTACAAAAGAACCAGACAATGCCAGGATAGGGGTGCATTCAGCCCATATCACCCCAAAGTCCATTTGGGAGATCCTGCCAATCCACTTTTATAGAAAACATGGGAGATTTTTTTCTTATCCTTGCAGAGCAACCTATGTCATACTTAGCATCCCAAAACTAACATCTTTCAGTTTTGAGTATGTGCAGGAAATTTGGTGTGTGGATTATATGGTTGAGAACTTATTTTTTGCTGAAGAAATAAATATATTTATCAGCAGATAGGTCTAACTGAATGCAATCTAGAATCTTCAGTTCATGAAGGAATAAGATTTACCAATCCCAAGATAGTAGCAGGTAACAATCCATCACACCACAGATTGCCTTGTGAACTTCATATGCAGCAGTTCAGAGAAAAGTTGCATTCAGATATCACTTGAACCATGTACATGAACTTACATGTACATCCATCAATTCACAGACCATAGTATGCAAGAAGTTTTCATAACAGATGTGAAGAGGTGTGCATGCCGCCATCATTTCTGTCAAGTTCAGTTACATCTTAAATTGTAACCGCTGACAAATTTTAGCTACAGCTATCATTCTGCTGCAGAAGATGAATGCAGCATGAAAAAAATGAAAGCTGAAGATTGAGTTGACATTGCGTTTTATTAATGAATTATAGAAATCTATCACCCAGACTTCAATACATTCAGATATACTCCCAGGAGGTCACTTTTTTATCCCATCTTTTTATATGTATAAATCAAGCTGGTTTATATTGGCCTCACAACCCACCCTGTGAGGTGGATTGAATGACTGGCCCAAAGTCACCGAACCAGCTTTCATGCTTAAGGGAGGTCTAGAATCATGGTCTCTTGGTTTCTAGCTCAACTGCATGAAACCAGAACTCACATCTGCTCCAGCAGGAGCAATATTGATGGATTCTAGGATACTATAATTCCCAGGAACCCCCAAGACGATCACAAATTTCCCAGTTTGGGATCCTATCTGCTTTTAGTAATAATTTCAGTTAATATGGAATCTTCCATGGATGTTATCTCAATGGGAATAATTGTAATGATTAAAGTGATCTTTAGTTTTGAAGCATTGCTTACATGGCCAAGATATGTCCAGATTCATAGAATATGACACTCTTCCTTCACCACACCACATCAGAGCCCCTTTAGACCCCAATAGATTTCATTCCTATACAACAACAGCTCCAAGCTTCCAAACCAACCTATTCAGGTACCAGTTTGAGATTTGATTATCCAGCTTAATCCCATTAGAAACTGATCTTTTAAGCAGCAGGAAAACTGCTGACAAAATGCCAGCAGGAACATTAAAACTCCACTCGTGGATAGAATTTAATGTCACAATTAGCTGCAGAACTCCATAAGCATTGTAAGCATTTATTTGTATTTAGCTATTGACTTGGTATTTTGAAGAGGAAGCACAGAGCTAGATGCTTTAAAGTGTTTATATCCACTTGCAGATACATGGATACTGTTTCGCTGAATGTCTCCATATATCATTTTTTTAAATTTGTCTATTACCAGTGCTTCAAATTATTAGATTTCACTAACTGGGGGATATCTGTATTATGTTAATTATTGTAAAAAGATCAGTCTTATATTGTTATAATCTATACAGCTTGTTAAAAATTTAATAGGTCTTTTTCTGTATGTTGTGCTCTCCCCCCCCCCTTATTTTTCTCCCCTTCCTAAATTCCTGTTCATGGTCAGGCTGTGAATATATGTATCAAGCAAAAACATTCTTTTAAAAATTGCAGTTTTTGAAATCTACCATTCTACAATAGTCAAAAAGAAAGGAATTATTTGAAATGATGGGTAAACTCAATTATATTAACAAATTCTAAGTCAATAAATAGAAATATGAACCTTGGTAAATGTGGGTTTTACAAGATGTGGGGGTTTGTGTGTTTTAAGTTCAGAGATAAAACACTACAACCTTAGTATGTATTTAGTTTATAGTTATATTTTATAATGGTCACAGAAAATTTGAAATAATATTAATAAAAAGATATAAGCCTAAACATGGCTTATCATAAAGTAACTCAAACTGAAATGGCCTGGCTAAGGAGTAATCTTCACAAAAGCACTTTCAAGCAGAATCATTTCAGTGTCTCTTATTTTGTGTCAAAATTTAATACACTAATATTTTATTCACTGAATAATCAAGGTTTCTGGCTCCCCCCCCCCTTTTCAGTTAAAAAACTGAGAACAGTCATAAGCACTGCCTGGAGTGTAATGCGTTTGTGTTCCATATCACTGCATCATTCTGCAACTTTTCTTATTTTTCACACATTTTAAATTGAAATATCTATCTGTCTATCTATCTATCTATCTATCTATCTATCTATCTATCTATCTATCTATCTATCGTCCATCATTGACAGATCTGGTCATAGATATTAATGAATGAATAACACATTTCATATATTGAAGGAAATATAATTTCACAGGGATAAGTAATAAGGTATTTACGGTATCTCTATGAAAGTTAATGAAAATTAATTAAAGAAGTTAGCTTGCCTCTTAATCAAGGTCAGAATTTTACCAGCTCTTTACCCTAATGCAATAGTATCTATGTCTCTTCTAAACAGACAAACATACATGAACCCTAAGAATAGCAGCTAAACAAGGTAGTTGCTTTGCAGATTTCAATGAATGAAACATTTTGATTTGATGCAGAATTTTTCAAATGTTCAAATATTGCAGCCAGTAGTGTCTACACAAGCCACTCTTCAAAACCAAATTCAATTTGGAGCTAGTATTAGTGTGAGTTTTCCCCACATAAAACTTGAGTATAAACATACAGACACTAAGAGCTTGACTTAATCAAACTCAATATTGATCAACAATATACATTAAGGGATAATTAGGAAGAAAAAGCTAAATGCAATAAATATTAACTGTAGGCATCTCATGTCTACTGAGCTCCTATTTATTACATGATCTATTTATTTATTTATCCCTAATCCTCAGATTAACCTCTTTCTTTCCCCTTGTTAAGTCATGACTCACAGACCTAATTTTTATCTTAAATTTTATCTTAAATTTTTGAATTGGGATTGAGGATAAAATGAAAAGGAATCAAACAGTTTATTAATACTCTTCTACCAATATGTGTGACTTCTTGGAAAAACATGACTATATGGTCTTGAAATTAAGTACAGTCCAAACATAAAATATAGCATATTCTTTTTCCCCTGCCTAGATTATATTTATTGCCTAGGTATAAAATACATTATAATGAGTATGAGTTTAGATCTCATTTTTAGATAACAGAGTAATCCACCACACTTACATTAACACACACAGAGATGCTTGCTTTGTAAGTCTTTGGTAATGTAGAATATAAAATATATCTTAAAAACAGTTGTATGCTGCCCTCTTTTGGATCAAGGACATGGAACCACAAAGTGAACTGTTTCCCTCTCTCCCTTGCTACACAGTTCATCAACATTAAATATAAAACAACAGTCATCATCTTGTTTTTCTAATCACCTTCTTGATGGATTTGCATATAGACACTCAATCCACTGCAACTGCTCTTAAAAACTCCAACACAGTGGAATCAATTTAGTGTAGATGCTAAACAGATACATTTTTCTTATTCCCATTGCACATTAGTCAAATTGATTTTATTCATATTTCTGCAGGAAAAAAAAACTTCCAACATTTCATTTATTTCACTTGCATTCCACTCCCTACATTTGAGGCATTATCTTCTCTTAAATCTCTTACAACAATTATTTTTATTTTATTTAAATAATTTATAGATTGTTCTACTCCACAGGCTCTAAGTGGTCACAAAATAAGAATCAAAGCAATGTAATCCAATAATAATTCAATAAATAAAATAAACTGTATTATCCTCATATTTTGGCAATGGTCCTTCTCAAATATTTCAATCTTTGAAGGCCTTCTAGAAAAGCCAGGCATTGACCAGTTTCCAGAAGAACACAAGAATAGTCAATGAATCTATAGCCAATATCATAGTTGCAGAGAGCAAAGTGGTCCAAAGCAAGGAAGCTGCCACTGAGAAAGTCAAGTTTGTGTGATACTTCTTGAAAAGAAAAGACCTTCAACTGACACCTTCAATCAGTGGTGGGATTCAAATATGTGAACAACATATTTGTGTGGATGCCGCTTCTGGAAGTCCATTCTGGGCCTGGGAAACAAAAAATTAGCTACCAGTTCTACCGAACTGGTACAAACTGGCTAAATCCCACCACTGCCTTCAATTCACCCAGCTTAGCTAGGCAGAATTTACCTGAGATAGGCAGTTCTGAAGATAGTCAATGTAGCCCCCAGCATGTAGCAAGATGATTTAGCACATAGGTAATCTTACTTTTTACTAGCTAAACTTTCCAGGTGATCTTTAAATTAATCCCATGTAGAATGAATTACAGTAATTAGTCATATGGAACAAAGGAATAAATTAATATCCTCGGTGCATCCAGTTCATAACTGGCACATGTGTTGAAGCTGATCAAACACCTTCTGGCCACAAGGTCACTAGTAGGAGCAGCAAATCCAGAAGGACCCTCAGATTGGGGGTCTTTTCTTTCAGAGGAACACATCCCATTGAAACGAAAGTGAGTATCAGCCAAGAAGTAGTAGACTTCTGAATTAATACTAACTCCATCTTGCTTGGGTTGGGTCTGAGCTTGTTTGCCTCCATTCAGACGACAGCTTTCATGCACCAGGTCAGGTCAGGACTTGTTTAGCATTTCCCATTCTGTTTAGGGTGGAAATATATAGAAAATGCATTTTAATAGATTTATTGGTGATAAACCATCTCAAATAAACTGTTCAATTCCTTACATAGATATTAAATACGATCAGTGAAAAACTAAGTCCTAAAGTGCCCCATACTACTGCATCTATAGGTTCAATCTTTCTTACTCCTCTTATACACATACCACAACCTACTAGAATGATAGGTTAGAAAATACCTACCCTAAGATCACCCAAAGAACTTTGTGACTGAGCAAAGATTTAACTTTCCAGTTAGGTATGTAGATTAGGTCAACCTATGACTAGCTTGGTTTTGATTCTTAGGTCCACCCTTGATAAATCTGATCAAAAATAACATTATTGAATGAATAAATTATATTGAAAGGAAATATAATTCACAGAGATAAGTAATAAGGTAAATTTTATGTAGGTAAGTTATGCAGAAAAAAAGTTTCACATCAGAACAAGGGCCTGTTTGGTATTATTCTGAACTTGTTGGGCCAAAGCAAAATGACTCAAAGGGAACACCATACCAGAATATACCAAGTAAGGTCTGTGCAAATCCCTCTGCAGAGACAAGAATGTGAAAACCTGCTACATTTGTCAGAGAATGTATTTAGCACATTAGGAGAACCACAATAATATGTTACAACACTGGCCAAGGACATCATGATTAATATCAGTAGTTCCAATTGCCTATTAGGGCCATTTAGCAAGAGGCTGTCTTGAAATCATTGCATTTCTACATTAAGGAGATTGTGTTATGCAAGACAGATCACTGAAGATAAGGAAAGCTTGGTGAGACCACTTAATAATCACTGTCTACAATTTGTTATAATTAGAGCTGAAGAGGAAAGCAAGATTTTGCTTATGTTATTTCAAAAAATAATCAGCAGAATTGCCTAAGCAGTCCACTTTTTCTCAAGTCAATTTCTTGTACATGATGCCTAGAACATATTTTAAATCTTGTTTATTTGGACATAAAATTCCTCTAACGTTAGAGTGTGGAACTTATCTCAAATGAGGGTGACATCTGGGATTTCTGGAGGCTTATACTCCAATAAGGGAGCAGAGTCAGGGCATATAATGTGATTTTTATTAATACTGTTCATATGATGAACATGTATTAATGATCATATATGTGATCATTCCTCCTTTTTGTCATTTTAAGAATTATACTTCATCATGAATTTCTGGAAAAGTTTGAGGATCCACACACAAGCATTTGAGATGGCATATAAAACTCCAGAGTCTCAGGTTGTGTATCTAGAATTTAATGTAAAGAATATTCCTTCAGTACATAAAGATTTGGATGTACAATAACATTTGTTCTGCATATCATTTTTAGATTTTTTTTAAATAGGAAACAATGTAAAATAAAAACAATAACTATAACCCTCATTTTATATTCTAATTTAAAGATTCTAAAGAGTTATTTATATATTTATTGTTTTACAAAGATCTGTATGCCACCCAATTTTACCAGACTCTGTTTACACTGTAGTCCACGGTGGGCAACTGGGACATGTGGACTTCAACTCCCAGAATTCCTGAGACAGACATAGTATATATATTCCTTTAGTATTAAGTTGTTTCTTTTTTTTTAATTTAGCATCTAGGCTGGAAAACCTGGAAACTTGCTTCGTTTTGGGGGGAGAAGAGGGAAGGAAATTTAATTGATTCCAACAAAGCTATTAAAAAAGCAATGTCTTATTCAAACTGAATATCTGGTGATTTTATGGACACCCATATAGTTTTCTTGGCAGTAATATGTGATTTCCCCATCACTGGTCATGATAAGTTTCTTTATGGATTGTTCTTTACAGTATATGTATTTTAATGAAAAATAAATTTATATAGAACTACTTCTCCCTCCTATCTTTTATTGTTTCCCTTATTGTATTTCTAGTTAATTTTATTATTATTTATTTAGGAGTTTGGGAACAAATCCAATCATCCCTGTTCTTTCTAGCTTTCTTCACACACAAAGAACTGTATGTCAATTACCATTAATGTCTGAAAAATGACATTTTCTCCAAATAACAAAAGGGGGCCAGCAATTTACCTGATGGCAATAGGCTGTCCTCTCATTCACCCTTTTTTGCTTTGTATGTCCACAATAAAACCTAAATGTCATTTTCAATAAAGCAGAAAACGAACTATTTCACCTAAATCAGTACATAAGAATCCTTCTAACAAGGGATGTATTACATTTAACTAAAATTGTAAAAGTAAAATGTAATAAAAGGTTAAATCACTTACATTTGCACCTTATGGATTATATTTCACAATAGAGGTCACATTAGCTATAGAATTGGTTGGCAGGATTGACCAAAAAATTGAAAAATAATCCATAGCATAACAAATTTCACTTTACCCCAATATGTAGGCCAAGGGACATGATACACATTTTTCAATATTTAATTGCTCTTACCCCTTTTCTTCATGATCATGGGTTGAGCTGGCAGAGGGGTGGGCATCATGTGGTCCAATGTACAAGTAGTCCTTGCCTTACAACAGTTTGTTTAGTGACCATTCAAAGTTACAACAGCACTGAAAAAAGTGACTTATGACCATTTTTCACACTTATAACCGCTGCAGCATCCCCATGGTCACATGATCAAAATATAGACGCTTGGTAACTGGCTCATATTTATGGTGGTTGCAGTGTCCCTGGGTCATGTGATCCCCTTTTGCGACCTTCTGACAAGCAAAAATCAGTGGGGAAGACAGATTCCGTTAACAACTAAGTTACTAACTTAACAAGTACAATGATTCACTTAACAACTGTGGTAAGGAAAGTCGTGAAATGGGGCAAACTCACTTAACAATTTTTTCACATAGCAACATACATTTTGGGCTCAATTGTGGTTGTAATTTGAGGACTACCCCTGTACTTGCAGGGGAAGTTTGGAGAAGGTCATGCTGGAGAACAGTCTCTTGTTAGCTTCAGTTAATAAAACTGTAATTCATTGACAAGCAAAAGAATAGTAAAATATGTCCTAATTTCTAAAACTATCACTATGTTTAAAAGTTTTATTCCATATATAAAAGGCATGTTTTATTCTACCCTTTCCATAAGAAGTGAAAGAATTTTGCAAAAAAAAAAATGGCAAGATGACATTGGAAGGGATGTTGACTATGTCTACATAATATAGATGGTCTACAGGATTTGAGGAGATCTCTCTTTCTGTCTCTTCACTCTCTCTGTGTGTGTATGTGTGTCTCTCTCTCTCTCTCCCTCCTCTCCCTCTCCCTCTTTCTCTCTTCTTAATTTAGGAATATCCCTTGGATACCTGCCCACCTTCTATATTTCCTTGCAAAGAATGATCACATGACCCAACCTCATATGATTATCTGCTCATCCATTCACCTGCTTATCAGTTCAGTTGAAAAGAAACCTGCCAGTAAAGGAGGCTTTCTGCAAGGACACTGTTATGCAAAGTCACATCTTTCCCTGTATTTTTATTGAAAGGATCTGATCACCCAATCTGGATGTGAATTACAGAAATCTTTTTCTTTTTTTTACTTTCCCCCCTCCCCTCCATAAACTTCATAGAGAATTAAAGGCAGTGAACAGATCAGAACAATTCAGAAAGTTCTGTTGCTGATTTCATCAAATTATGTAAGTTTCATAGTACATTTGTTTTGTTTTGTTTTTAATCTAGAACCTGGTTGTTCTTATACAGAAATCCAATCCCCAGAATTCAAAATTCATTCTTCCTGTTTTGCTGCCTTCTAGTTTTAAAGACACATTCACACTTCACAAAGAACTTTTCTGATTGTCAAGCTGTGCAGCTTTAATTCTTTCATTGTCCTTTCCAGGTTGGAAAAAAGAACATGCATTGTCTTTCAAAGAAACTCGTGACCAGTGCAGTTTTATCATATTATAGTCAATATAAATCCTACCTTACTTCATGGATACTCAAGAGGTTAACATAATAGGGAAGGCAGAGAGAGAGAAGGTGAACCACAGCTGTCAGCTATTTTGTGCTCAATTCTAGTTTCCTTAAGGGGTTTCAAACTGTCACTATGATCAAAGTCTTGGCACTTAAGGCAGCCCCCTTGACAGCAAAAGGAGAACAACACTTATCTATTTAGCATCTTCTCTATCAGAACCCATAATCTTGAGGTGCTGTATAACCTTCATCTTAACAGCATCTCCTTATTGGAAATAAAACATATTGGCAAATGTATGCCTTGTCACAAATCTGTACTTTCCCTGCATCAGCAGACTGGAGGCAATATGGAATTATTGCTCAATATAACCAACAGCTACCATTTATGCAGCTATCGTCTCAGCCCATCACTGGCAGGCAGTGTGAAGGCAAAGGAAAATGTGACACTGGCTTTGTGTTCCACTAATCTCAGAAAGAAACCTCACTGGCCCTAAATCTAGGTGGCAACTTTCCGTCATTACAAGTGTCTCTGGTTTAGAAACCCCCAATCAGCTAACCTGGTTGCTTTTAGAAAGTATTACTACCCAACAGGGCAACTGGCTAGAGAGCAGATACAGAGCAATGCAGAAAATGAGAATGGGGCAAATGGCTACAACAATGGATCTATTGCAATATTTGCAATGAATGCCCTTGGCCAAGGCAAAAATCCAGGTCAAAAGAGTAGAGCTATCAAGGGAGGTTCTGTATCAAGGGCAATTGTCCTTGCCATCTTCTGTGGTCAAAGGCAGCCCTGCCATTAGCAGGATAACTTAGGGCATGTCACAAAGATGGGAAATGGAAGGTTACTTAATTTGTTCTTGTATTTTAAGTGAAGAAAAGGAAGTAGAATTTGAGAGCCTTTTCTCTGGGGCCAAATTTCCTATTTAGTAAAATGTCTTGGGAAAGGCTGGTCCAGCATTAAAACATGTCTAAATTTCTGGAATTAAAATGCAGTGATATCTGGTGAAAAATAAATTTCTGCATTATACAATTATATCTCCAGTCCCACTTCAGTGTTTTGGACAGCCAGTCCCAGATCAAGAAGCCAAGATGATCAAATGAACTGACTTTTAGGAGGAATGACACAGTTTCATTTCTTCTGCAGTGATGTCTACTAGTCTTGGATGGCTTTCAAAGCTTTTTCAAAGTCCCAGCCAAATGTTATTAGTCATGCATGCTACATGAAGCCTCAGTGGTCAAAGGCAGTATATTTCTGCATACCAAACATTTCTGGGAACAGGAAAAATGGGTCGCTATCTTTGCTTGTTTCCAGAGGCATGTAGTCTATCACTTTTGAAAACTTATTAAAATATATCTAATCAAGTCAACTCTAGATTGTCTCCATTTGTTTAGCAAAACAAAAAGAGAAAAAAGAAGAATGCAGCAAAAAAAATCTGGTGAAATTTTCATGATGCAGTTCTTAATTCATTGAAAATAAGGGAAATAATAAATTGGTGCAAGCTGAGAAATAGCTCCAAGTGGTCTGTTGTTCAGGGATTTCTCTGATAGCCTGTCATCTTTCTAACTTCCCAGGCTTCTAATATTGCATTAAGAAGAACTGCTTTTGTGGAGATTTTCAGATTAAAAATCACTGGTCACAAGGGAGGTTACAATGGAAGAGATGTGAAAGTGAAGAGAATAATATCAACAATTCCCTCTGCCATTTTGCAACAATAATCTAAGTGTAGGAAATAAGTAAATTATTCAAGAAATCTGAAAGCATTCTAAGTATAAGAAGAAAAACTGACTATTGCTATAGAGGAAGGAAAAAAAATAAAGCAAATTGGAACTCAGCACAAAATTTATGACAAGCAATGACATATTATCATTTATATTGGATATATTGGTACTGGGTTTTATTAAAATGAATTACATTATAAATGTGCATCTTTATATACAAATTGGTAAATGCACATTTCATAAGATTTTTAGACAATCTTTGACATTTATTTGGGGATGAGATATTGGGAAAAAATCCCAGAAGAAATGGCAACCCACATCCATCTTGTTCTCAAGAAAACTACACGGCCAGGAAGTCACCAAAAGTCAAACTTGACTCCAAAAATACTGATTTTTTTAATGAATGAAAGAGTGGTTTATATTCACTCATTGCAGGAAAAAGTCTATTTTATATAAAGAACTTTCTGGCATATCATGGTGGATTATTTCCATGCAAAGGTAAAATTTACATATATTGCTTTGAACTATCTTAAATATTCTAAGGTTTATAAAAATAAAAAGTGAAAAAAACCCAGCTTCCTTGATGTCCCTGATGGAAGGATGAAATAGCTCAGGTCACTGACATTTCAAGAAATTGTGCCTCACACTGAGAAAGCCTCCTGTGTTGTAAGGTAGTGACATTACTGTCACAGCTTGGCACTGCCATAAAAGGAAGATGTACTATTGACATCTTTCTTTTGAAGTGAAGTCCTGAAGCTTTAATTCTGCCAGGGGTAAAAGAAGTCTCTTCCTGAAATATCACTCTAATCCTGTTTTCTGTAACTCATGGATGTCCCTGTGTGTCTTTTCCAAAAATCTATGAAATCCCTGGTGGAAATCCTATAAAAAACATTTAGTTACAAAGATTATTTCAGTGTCATTCTAGATTTCCACCATCCCTTCCATTCTTAACTGTGGGAAATAAGGGCCAGGAAATTTCACTTTATCAGTAAAGTTTTGGGATCATTTCTAGGATGTGGCTGAACTCTCCCTCCCTCCCTCCCTCCCTGTACTTCTCTACTTATAAAGTTTAGAGAGAACTATCAGATGTTATCAGTGGGCACAAAAGAACAGTTGTAGAAAAGTATTACGAATTTCTGCATCTAATTTACCACTAAAATGTATGATGAACGGTTGCAGAAACTGGGTATGTGTGGTCTAACAAAGGATTAGAGGTGACATGATAGCATTCTTCCAATATTTGAGGGGCTGTTACAGAGATGAGGGGGTTAACCTTTTGTCCAAACCCTTCAAGGATGGAATCTTATCAAGGAGACACCCAACCTAGGGAGAAATTTCCTGACAATGAGAATAATTAATCAGTGGAACAACTTGCCTCCAGAAATTGTGGTGCTCCAGAAGACATTGGGCAGGCATTTGTCTGGAATGGTATAGAGTTTCCTGCCTGAGCAGGGGGTTGGACTAGACCTCCAAGGTCTCCTCCAAGTTTGTTATTCTGTATTCTCCCAAAGGTGTTTTTTCACATTTCACTTCTCATCCAAGAAGCTTTCTCACCATCCAATCAGAGTGGAAGAAGCTTCTTGGATGAGAAGCAAAATGTCTTCAAAGAAAAACAAGAAAGTCCAGTTGCCTCGTGAAAAAGCACCTTTGGTATAATTATGACCTGAATGACTGAGAATCTCCATAGACATTTATTCTGTATTCTGTAAACCATTAGGTGTTGACTCTAAAGATAAAATCTGCTCTCTGTGATATGGTCAAGAATATTTACACAAATGAATCTGCTTAGGCAAGGCAACATATTAGAAGCAAACCCTCAAATCCCCATCAGATCTATTGAAACAGATATAAAATACAATGATGTTTTTAAACTAAGCAAATACAGTATTTATCAAGTAATATACATAATATTTTGCATTTGATTTTCATACAGTTTACCATCTCTAAAAGTTCATCAAGGAACGGACTAAGTAGATTTTTTAGAAAATGGCAGAAGACTTCATTTCCTGGTGAAAAGCAACTGCACCTTCACCTCCACCCAATTCTGCAAGATTCTGTACATCTAAATTACAGGAAGTTCATTTATATAAATAATAAATGCTGCTTTTCTCATGTATGCAAACCCTGTTTTAATAGTCTTCAGATCTGTCAAAACGTTTTTTTTAAAAAAACAAGGAAACAATGGAATAGAATGGAATGGAATGGAATGGAATGGAATAGAATGGAATAGAATAGAATAGAATAGAATAGAATAGAATAGAATAGAATAGAATAGAATTATTGGCCAAATGTGATTGGACACACAAGGAATAATATTATATACATAATTGAGAAATTATATATACTCCTCACACATACAGAAACATATATATGTAGAATAGAATAGAGTAGAGTAGAGCAGAGCAGAGCAGAGCAGAGCAGAGCAGAGCAGAGCAGAGCAGAGCTGGAAGATACCTTGGAGGTCTTCTAGTCCACCCCCTGCTCAATCAGGAGACCATATATCATTTCAGACAAGTGGCTGTCCAGTCTCTTCTTAAAAACCTAGACTGCATGTATGAGAGAGGTTGTTCTATAGATATTTATAGATTATTATTAAGGCTAAAGGGCTGTGTCCACATAGAGCAAGTAGACTTCCTCGTGAGTAAATGGCATCCCATATCATTTCTCTCTCACACAATTATTTTTAATTCATGCCCCCAGTCTTCATATGAAGTTATTTTTGGATATGCATTATGGTGGGAGAGAAGAACTCAAAAAATGCCATGGACAACATTAGATGTAGCCCAAGGAAATATTGCTATAATATTCATGCAGTTAAATAGATACATTATAAAAAAGAACAGGAAAAAGACACAATGGTAAACACAACTGGAAATATTCTTATACATGAGGGTATAAAGATACATTTGCATTTTTTAATATTTGGAAAATTCACAAGGGCATTGATTGCAACCTGAAAGCAAAAGGCAATGAAAGAGAACTTTTAAGTTACTGTCAGGATTTCTTCTGGGGAACTCAATAAAAAAATATATTATTATTCACACTCTGGGCTTGTTATGTCTGTCCTCCAAATTACAGTAAGAGACAAAAATGGAAGAGGTCCGCAGAGTCATTCCGTAGGTAGAACATTGTGTCATGCAGCCCAACAGCTAAATAGAAAAATTGCATGTAATTATTTCCAAAGCTGAGTGTGATGATGGTCTGGATGGGAGAAACTAATAGTAATGCACTCTGCTTGTTAGAAGCATTCCTTCCAGTTCAAGGTTACAATAAGTGCATTTTGCAGGGCTATTTTTCCCCCTTCCTCTTCCTTTTTTTCTCCTTCTGCTACAGTGTTATACCCACAAATAAATTCTGCATAGAGTGGGTTAATAAAGCTCCAGTTTTAATCATAGCCTAGTTGATTGAAGAAAAGCAATAATTACACTTATACAGGCACATACACAGGAACATACACACATATAACTTTGGGCATCCTGTATTGATTGATTAATTATTCTCCTGATGAACTAAGAAATATTGACCTCATACAATTAAGCATCATTTAACCAAAAATCTGTAACCTTCATTGATCACTTAATGGCACATCAAAGTTCAGCAGTTCTGACATTCTTATGTCATTCATCAAAACTCTGTCTCACCTTAATGTTTAGAGCAATATAATGAATATTGTTGATGCAATCATGTAGTGATCCCAACCAATTGGCCATTTACTAAATGTGCTTAATTTCACTACTAATGATAATGTTTATGGTAATGATGTCACAATTCTATAAATGCTAATCTTCGTATTTCAGATCTAGTGAAGTACACATATGAATTTAGCAACATCAGAGTTGATTTGGCAATACAGCATCCTCTAATTGGCTGGGAAGAAGGAGATGACCAAGCACAAAATATCTAATTGTTTATCTCCTAACCCATTTTTTAGTTCTGTAGTACCATAAGCATGCCATATCTACAGCCACCCATTATCACATTAGCAGGAGTATATTATTAGCTAAAATTATGAAGCTTACAAGTCATAACAGAGTAATTAAATAGTGTGTCCAATTACAACTGGGTCTAGTTTGGTGCTCTTCAGTCACTATGTCTCCAGATCAACTGATCTACAAAAATGACTGGGGCATGAAAATTAAAATTCATATTATCTTTTTCACCAAGAAACTAAATGCCTCTAATCTCTCTGTCACTTTAAAAATAGAGTCTCAAAAGGAATACTTTTATTGATGACTTTGCTGAAATTAGCTTTCTAGCTACATATTCAATCTGAAGGAAATATTTCAGTGACACATCAGAACTGAATTATCAAGAATGTTTTTGACCTTTATTTTTCCAACATAGTGGCCAAGATTTTTTTTAACTTTGAAAATTCATATATATTTTTGCATACATTTCTTCAGGTCTCTGTTATTTTAATGCAATATAAATTCATTTTATACATTTAATTTTAGCAAGATATGAATTGTTATATAGCATTTTCCTCCAAAGGGTGAATATTTCACTGGAGAATAATAATACAAAATCTGGAAAAGTGGAAGTTCATACATCAATAATAGCATATCATACATGATTTGCCAAGAATCCTGATGACCACTAGATGGAAGAAAAGAGGCACTGAATGTCTTAATTAGTGGCCATAAGACATTTTTCAGCCCCCAAATATCTAGTTGATGATGAAAACTGCAACTTCATGATAAATCCACTTAAGAAGTAAATTAAATAAACATATTCCCTGTTCCATTTTCAGGGCTGCTGTTTCAAATAACAGCTTCCCCCCCCCCCCCTAAGCTTGAACTCTTCCTCTGAGGAAATATGGCAAACCAGTTTGATTTAGAGGTTAAGGAATCAGGGGACCATGAGTTCTAGTCCTCCTTTAAGCATGAAAGTTAACTAAGTGACTTTGGGCCAGTCACTCCCTCTCAGCCCAACTCACCTAACAGTATTGTTGTTGTGGGGAAAATAGAAGGAGGAAGGAATATTAGATATGTTTGCCACATTGAGATGTTTACAAAAATAGTAAAGGTGGGATAAAAATCAAACAAAAAAATAAATACTATATGTAGTGTTTTTTGAAGGGAATGTAAATGCTATGTGCTATGAACCAAGAAATGAACAGAGAAAGGTAACTGGGTAGGAGCAGAACAAATTGAAGGTAGATTTAATTATTCAAAATGAATGGCATGAATTAATGTTTTTAGTGCAATAATATTTCTATTTTTTTTTCATTCAAAATCACTGTTTGGCAGAATGATTTTAGAAGAACACCCTGGAACCTCCAGTTCTCAGATTGTCTTCATTGCATTACAAGATTGCTGTTGGAATTAGTGCACCAAATTATCTCAATTACTTTGGACAGGCTAAAGCATTGTATAAATGCTAAGATCCACTCAGCCAAGCCTATGTCATTTCAAAAGGGCTGAAATCACATTATTATTTTTTTTCCTGAGGGCCATTTCACTATGTGTCCCCTATGTGAAATTGTAAGCTATTTTCAGCATCTGGAATAAAGAACATTGTTTATAAATCATCTGTGGAAAAGACACAAATGAGTGACCTTTAAGTACACAGGTGCTGTTCAAGGATGTCTTTTGTATTTTCTATAGGGTTGCAAATCTGTTTTGGGAAGGTGACTAATTTATGTTTTCCAGAGAAACATTCTTGAAAATGGTACATTCTGCTGCTTCCTGACAACGTCTAGCAATCAGTGTCAATTACTGCTGGTTGCCAAGGTAACAAGACAGCCAACAGTTCTTAAATCTCCATTGGACCATGAGTTTTACAAATACTCCTCCATTAAGAAGGGTTTCCTTACAGCAGACTGTAGTAAAAAGTTCCTAGCTCCTTCAAATTAAGTTTATGGAACTGTTGCTTTTGTTTTTCTCCCGGTCTTTCATACATAATCAAATTTATGTTCAATGAAAAGATCACATGACATTTCCTGTCAGTGAGAGCTTTTCTCTATTGCTTTCCTTGATCAAATAGCCTGCAAGATTCTATCTATCCATCTTTCTCCTTTATTTTTTCCTTCCTAGCGTTTTTCCTAAAAGTACAGGTCTGCTTCTTCTTTTTTTTTTTAGCCACTGAGTATTGATTCATTGGTCGCAACAAGAATTGACCAACTGGCTTGTAACCCAAGCCAGACATCCTATCTATCTATATAATTATCAATATTAAAAGAAAAACAAACTCTTCAGGTCAAACAAAACTCAGCCAGGGACAGAAAGCTTGTGATTTACAATCAAGCCAAATCTGGGAGATTCTATCCTGGCTCACCTCTGAGGCAGTACTTTATAAGGGTTCTCACAGTGTGTTAAACAGATTTTTTAAAACCACTATTGCTATATTCCCATACTACCTGTATCCACAAACTGAACTGTATTATGAATAAACCTGATAACTTAGTTCACACGTAATAATAAGATAACACACTGAATCACAACCTACGCAAACCTATTTTAGTATTTGGTGCAAACCCAGTATCATATTGGATATAGCATCAACCACCATAACTTCTATATATCAGTGGCTTGATTCAATCAACACAAATCACATTCTAGCTTGTGTAAACACAATTATTTCCAAATCATGGTTATGGCTTCACATGTTATGCAGAGATGGACAATTGTAGCTTACACAAAATGATGGCTAAGGAAATTATAGATTACCATGGTATGTAAATCAGCCAATGAGGTTTTATGGGGAGGAATGTAATTTGCAATCCTCAAATTACTTTCTGACAAGGGACATTTACCCTCACTTCAGCAATATATCCCTTTATTTATATATTCTCAGTGGCCCCACATATTGTAGAAATACTAAGCATTGATGTGTTTCTAGGGCATCGTCAGTGAAGAGGATGAGAAGGGTCAAGATGGAAACTCAACAAAGGAAGACCACACCTTTTTTTACATGTGTCATAATGCAATGCCTGGAAAAAAGGAAGTGGGGTTTCATTTTCACAATTGCACCTTGCACCTATCTTTTCTAACACTTCCCACTCCCCATTTTGTTTGCTGCTAGATGATTACTAAATGTTGAATGGAAAGGAAGGTGATTTCTCTCTCTCTCTCTCTCTCTCTCTCTCTCTCTCTCTCTCTCTCTCTCTCTCTCTCTCTGTCTCACTCACTCACTCACTCACTCACTCACTCACATACTTACAATACTGGAACAAAACAAGAAACATATTTTATTTTCATGTTATTTAAATTTTCTTCTTTCTTCCACTGCCTTGCCCTCTTAGGCAGATATAATAGCAAAGCAAGGAACAAACTCAGCAAAGATTCCAGAGTGCAGCTATTGTCAGATCACTTGGAGAATTTTCTAATACGCAGCTCCTGTGTTTCTCAATTGGCATCACGGAGAGTTCCTCTAATGGAAAGAGACATTGGACATTATGTGCCAACTAGCTGCTGGCTGGGAAAAAGCAAATGGATCGTGAATCTAGCCCTGCCAGCTAAAAGAGTTTTAATGCTGAAGATAAAGAGGGAGGCTAATTTTTTCCCCAGACCAAAATCCCTTCCAGATATAAGTCACCAAAAAGAAAAAAAAAGGCCCAGAGTGTTTTCTTTTCTATCCAACCTATCATAAAAGTCAGTCTGGCATGTTTTAGAAAAGAAAAAGTTTGGTTTCCAATAAATCACACTAAACTTGCAACATGTGTATTAAGATATGCCGCTCAGAGTAACTTGATGGTGAGATGGGCAACATATAAATTTAATAAATAAAGTAAAAGATTAAATCAATGATATCAGATGGAGTCCAACTTTCAAATTTCTGATGGCCCTGATGATAATTCCTCTTTCTACAAACTAATTGCTGCTGGCTATTATAAACTTCTGTTAGAATCCATAATATTTCCAACTTTGTGGAAAGGTTAATATTTCCAAATACTACTAGTCGTCAGATGCAGAAAATTCCCTACTTCGGTATATTTTCTAGCAGTATTGCTACTTGATCACCTTGAAAAATATTTTTTTAGTTGTCTATCTCAAAATTCAAACACCTGTACAAATTTAAGAAGCAATGAAAGCAATGATCTGGGATTGAACTCGTGGTAAATTTTCTATTATTTTGATTACAATAACAGTTTGTTAACAGAGAGTTTGGGAATTTTAATCTTATCTTTCTTTTATTATTAATAATTTTACTACTATTATACTTTTATATCATATTTCTATTATTGTTTTCCAAAAGTTGTTTAATAATGAGTAACACAGAATACAAAAAAAAACAGGTATGCATTTATTTACTTACTATTTATTTATTTATTCCCCGCACTTATGCATCTGGCTACTTAAATAGTCGGAATTCTCTTTTGTCCGTTCTCTTTTCTTCTTCTAAATTTGTTTTGACTCATTTCTATATTAATTTGTTGAGATTCTTCTTTTAAAAAAATGCCCTAAAGTTCAAGTGTGTTTCAATGCATTTTCATTTTTGTTTGCCATTTTGAACAACAAAAATCCTTTTTAATGAAATTCTGTTTGTGTTGACTCCCCCATTCTTAGCCATATTAATGGCTGATGAGAAGTACTGTAAAACTGCTGATGAGATATAAAAAAAGTAGAAGTTTCAACTCTTCATGTACAGTAAATATCCATCCTGCTACCTTTCCAGTGCTATCTAGCTTCAAAACACAATGGATGCTCCCCTTAATAGATGCAAACCCTGCCTGTCCATATATCAGGTTTCTTTAAGTACTTGTCACAGACTCCCATAGAGATGTATTATTCTGCTTTCAACAGAAGCCTGAAGCCTGACACTCTGAAGTGGAGCCCTAGACTTGGCAATATAGGAAGTAGCCATCTAGAAAGGATGTCCTGATTTACATTCAGCTTACTACATATTTTCCATAAGTACATGAGACCTTTTTTAGGTTTTCCTTAGTAAGTCAATTTAACTCCTACTGAAAGCTGAAATAACTGCTTTAAGCAGGATGGATATAACATTTGCAGATGTTGGCTTTTTGCTATCTTTGCATTTCTGAAATTTGCAAAGGACAACAACAATGGTTGTGCAAAAAAATTGCAATAGAACATTTTTACCATTTCTTTATTTTGAAACTGCCTGTCAATAATTAATGATTCACCAATACTTAAATACTGTGCTGATTGCACAGAATTTATTTTTGTCTGATGCAGCTTAAATTATTTTATATTATACTTTATATTTATTCTATTATGATCATCACGTAAAACAGGAATGGCACTAAGAATAGTATTTTTGCAGTGCATAGCTAGCACAGGGTCATTTGTTTAAATAAAGATCATCTATTATGTAAAACTATTGGTTGGAAATAGGTGGCTCAATAATCACATGTGAAATAAAATGTGATTGGACCATCAACTTGTATCTCTGCCATTTACTTGACTAAAGCTAGGAAGTTTTCCAAACTCTATTTATGCTTTCTATTTGTCCCATTATTATTTTTTGTAAGTGATGACTGACCAGAAGAATCATTTGAAGCCCAGATCATAGTCAAACACCAATCTTCTTCAATAGATATTCCCCAAGCTGTGTTAGACTCAGTCATCAGTCCCAAAACCAACTGACATCTAGGTACATTAAGCTGTGAATGCTATCCTAGACCATATCTACATCCAGGCACAATCCATGCAAATGAAAACCTTCAGCTTCCATTACTGGAAAGTAAAATATAATATCCAACAGCCATGGAAATATACACCATTAAATGTGGATGCAAATCAGTGACTTGAAAATGATTTGCCATTACCAAAATAAATAATAGGGAATATTTAAAGATTAAAGAATTTTTAAAAAAGCAGAATTCCCATCAAAATTGTTCTGAATGAACCTCAAATATCTTGATATTGTACTATGGTTTACATAGAACATTGAAATTGATACTATAAGCCAAATATCTTATAGTTTAACACAAGGTGCCTAGCTATTTTTTTATTCTTGCTGATAACAAGCAGAAACTTAAAACTGTCCTGCCTTCCTAGTATTTTATAGTGTATCATTTATTCCAGCTTTATTTTCTTCTTTTGAAAATGACTATCATAGCCAAGAAGTAATAAATCCTCAAAGAAGATGAAGCTTATATTTAATTTTGATGCCAATTCAACAATAACAAAATATGGACTTCCTATCCAAAGCCAAGCAGGATAATTCTTATATATATTATACTTCAGTATAACAACATTTCATAATGTTTATTTATCTAGACCTTATTGCTAGAGGAGCTGCGGAATAAATATATCTCTTTCTCTCTTGCAGATCATAAGTAAATTCATAAAATAGTTAAAATTTATAAAGGTAAATTGGACAGTTTTGAAGAATTTACATGGAAAGAAGGCTCTAGAGTTAAATTGAATTTGGTGCTTTCATTCAAAAAAATCAAATTATTTGTTGCCCAATTTTAGTCTGAAAAAGATAAAGTGTTTATTTGTTTGCAGCCTTTGTATGCTTTTCTTTTTTATTCTTTTCCTTTATTCCTTTCATTTTAGTGATTTCATTATGCTTACGTTTTGTAATACAGTATACCTTTTGCTAAGAATCATTGTAAAGCAAGCAAGCTAAATAAGAAAAGGCAGGATTATCATAAATCTTATTCACAGCAACAAAACTCTGTTGTAACGTGATTATATAAAACAGTTTTAATTTTTCTAATTAATTTCTGTGCAGTTATGATTTGTTCACTGCAATGGCCTTACAGCTTTTTAATTACTGCTCTGGGCAATGTGAGTTTAAAAAAAAGATCATCATTACAGTATAGTTTTCGGAGGGTCACAGGTTCCCCATTCCGGGGCTTTGTTGCAATTCCTTGATATCTTTTTATCTGCCTTTTTTCAACAAAGAAGTTGGAAAGATGGACCTGCCTGCCTTCAATTCATACAACAGGCTGCATGGGAATGAGAGGGTTTTCTAAATTATACAGTAATTGGTTCCAGCAATAGCATGCTGTATTAACCCTTCAAAATAAGAAATATCAAAGAAGTTAATCAGAGCATGTCATTTTGATTTTAAAAAGGAGTATTGTTTCACCAAAGTGAGACAGAGATTCTCAAATGTTTTGCATGGATCTGGGAGAATATTCATTTGATCTCTAATTGACTATGCAGATTCTCAGTTAGGCAGGAGTATAAATCTTTTCATTCCCCACCATCCAGTCAGAGCTGAAGAAGCTTCTTGGATGAAAAGCAAAACATCTTCAAAGAAAAACAAGAAAGTCCAATTGCCTCGTGAAAAAGCATCTTTGGGATCTCTAATTGAGAATTCAGTATGATAACGCTAATTCTTCTACATGTTATCAGTAAGATATCCTTTTACTTAATAAAATATGGTAAAACAACAAAGCATTGCTCTAGTTTATTTTGGTTCTTCCCAAAGAGAAATGTTGCTTAATTTAGTTATCTCCTTCCCCTGTTCCCCCTGTGATCCTCTGCCTATTGCTGCCTTCTCTGCCCTACCCATTAGTCTCCCTGGCTGGGTTTGCACAACATGCTCAGCTGTTAATGACAAAGCAGCAGCATACACACAATGGCTTGGTTACTTTTAAATTTGGATGGTGTTCTTATTGCTTAGCATGTGGTACAAACTCAATTAGCTGATGATTGGCTTGATCAAAATCCTCAATTCACAAGAATAGGCTGGGATTGTGGATTTTCAATTGCAATTGGGTGGCATCAAAACTGAATAAATAAACAAACTACAAACATGGATTAATTCCGTAACCAAGTTAAGTATTTAATGTGATGCCAGCCACCAAGCACTAACAGTAAATAATCATAAGTAGCAATTTAACAATCGGATGGTACTTGTATGGACTGCTATCTGCTTTGCTGGATGCACTATCGGTTATTCTGAATTGCAGTACATATGTAAGATTAAAGGACTGAATCTGCAAAGCTTGTGATCTGTTACTGATCTTTGGTTCCATATAAAACCTATGCACCAAAGGACTATGTGAGAATTAGATATGTTGTCTGAATTGAACCAAGAAGCTAAATTAAGCCACCATTAACCTATTATAATCTACATAGCTATTACCAGGTAAGAATACATTTTATGAAAATGCTATGCTTGCCAAATGTATTCATAATGCTTCTCTGAACAGGGATTGAATTCCAATGCTCCTTTTTAGAACTGCCGTTAATTTTAACAAGAAGCAAAGAGCCAACTACAAGGATTTTTTATACAGGCCAACTATGCCATCTACTTAAGCAGAATGATGACATAAATTATGGAATATATGAAAAGCAATAAATGATCCCAACAGGCCAAATAAGAGTAGAAGAGCAAAACAAATCACAACACAGCAGGAACAGTGGCTATTCATCAATGTTTGAAGGGAGGTAAAACAAAAAATTGAAAATAGCAGATAAATGAAACAACAGTGGTAGCATTATTTTTAGAAGAATTGTTTCTTCCTTAAGACAAAGGAAATAGCATTAAACTGTTAGATTAAACAGCTAATCTAACAGCGAGGCTCCAAAGTCCCACATAAAGGTCTTTTCCATCATCTTCTAGCTCTATATTTCTCAGCCTTAGCCATTTTAAGATGGGTGGTCTTCAACTCACCAAATTAAATGGGAGTTCAAGTTGACGCATTTGAAAAATGGCTAACATTAAAAAACATTGTTGAAGTTGCTCCTTTAACATGGAAATGTGTAGTCAGAGTAGCAAATGTTCAGGATGACTAAACAGGATTGAAATTTAGTCAGCATATTGGGTTCTCACAAAATGGTTGCTGAGAAAACAAAATGGTAATGCTATTTCACATCATCCATTTTACTTCCACAGTTTTCAGGGAGGACTGGACCCAAAGAAAGGCTGGAACTTTTATTTGGACCAACTTTCTTTCTTCAAAATAAAAAGAATATTAAAAGATCAAAGTGGGACAGAGAGTCTGGTGGATTCCAAATGAGAAGCATACATGCCCATAAATTTTCCACAGGTATTATATTGCCAATTTTGTATTTAATGTTTAATTATTTAAAACATATGTTCTACTGCAAAGCAATATAAACAAGATAACATGTCCTTAAAGCAGGGATGGATTGCAGTTTGTTGCAAGGCCATCAGCATCCCACAAATTCTGAATTTCAACAGCAACCATCCACTGTCACACAAAAAGAATTGCATCAGAACACTATATGGCAAGGTGAAAATTCACTGTAGTACCCAGCAAGCCAAACAGCTGGAGAGCAGGTACCTACATGAACAATTCAAGCAGGATGGGTACTCACAATCATTTATCACAAGATGTCTGCACAACATGGTGGGGACAGAAAGGAAGAAACAAGATAAAAGACCAACCACATGACACACCCTGCCATACATCAAAAACATTTCAGCAGCTGTAGAATGCAGCTGCCAAGATCTGCAAATGGGCATCGCACACCGCCCAGAGGCTACCATGCAAGGACAAATTATGCAATGTAAAGATCACTTGGAAGTGGGAGATACTTCCAATGTAATCTACTGAATCCCCTGAATTGATTGTCCCTGTGACTATGTAGGACAGATAGGGAGGAAGCTAACCACCAGACTACAAGAACACAAGCGAGCGGTCGGACAAGGAGCCTGAACTCATTGATCGCCTCACACTGTAATGAACAAGGATACACAATTTTGAAGCTACTAAGATTGTTGGATGAGCAGGCACAAAAACAGCCAGGGAAGTGATCGAAGTCTGGGAAACAGGCCCCTCAACAGTCAACAGGAGTGCTGATTTACCACCAGCCTATCAAGTACTTAGAAGGTGAGGGCTGAGCAGCACAAGCAAACGACAGCTAATGGCTTAAAAGCCAGCCATCAACACACCCCAATCAACATCTAAAAAACCACTTACAACAGGCACTATAAATACCACACACCATAGAACAGCACACACTCTGCTGGAGAGAAGTTCCCTGAAGATCAGCTCCAGCACAAGCCCAAAAGCTCAGAAGACAAAACCCCTCATCCCGGTGACCGACCCAGATTGGATCCTGCAACATTATCCTGGGACACATATATTTGCCTTCATTCGTCAGGGATGGATTACTATTCACAGGTGTGGGTGGTATTCATACATGGAATTAGTTCTCAGGAAGGCAGAAAGTGCATATAAATATCCTTTTTTTTCATTAGATAACCAGATTTCTAGCACTTTGCACTTTTTAGTTTCCATTCAATTCCAAGGGAAGTAGCTTAGGGAAAGGGAATGGGGGTTGCCCTTGAGAATTCCTAATTCCCCTGGAGGTTCCCCTGCTTATTCATTTCATGCAGAATTTTGAAAGACTAAAATTTAGTAAGTCGATCTTGGCTGCATGCCCATGATGTGCCTAGCTCATACCTTAAGCAATTATACATCTCAATGGATGGCATCCTGCGCCTAGCATTCTCAGCTTGAGAAAAGAAAATAGAATTATTCAAACAACAACGAATCAATCTTTTGCATCATTATTTCAAACCTGTATGTTCCAAAGTAGGAGTACAATAATGTGTTTGGCATTCCTATCGCCATTATAAAGTACAGTAAGCACTGCTTTACATGTCATCAGTTTATATGATGGCCTGGGAAGGTGGATCAATATTGTAATTTCAGTACTATAATTCTCTCACTAAAAATATGAAAGTGGTATTGCTTTGGCTGAAAGTAATTTGCCTGTGGCCCATGGATATAAATAGATTTAAATGTTCCAAGCTTTAGAGTCTGTGTATTATTCTATGATGTTCCATCAGTTGCCTCAGTGCTTAAAAAGAAATAGCTGGGTAGAGACCAGATATTGGGATGATTCTGAGTTACTTGCTCCTATTGAAAATAAATCAGGTTCAACTGGCTTTTGTCCAAAATCTTTGTCTAATTGAATTGGAAGTAGAGCATTTATCGTAAGAATTACACTAATGATAGAAAAGTTTCAGTACCAAAACAACCTTATGCCCTCTAATCCAAGCAGCAATCTGCCTTATTTATTTTCCATTATATAACAACTGGCATTGCTCTTATCTTGATGCAATTAGCTTCGATTTCTGATACTAAAACCCTGCATTAGGTTTTAAAGGCAGTGGGAAGACCATATGGGGCCTGGGCGAGCTCCTGTAAACAAGGTGATGTTGGTTTGTAGAGTGTTTATGCTGAGACTAGAGATGGACCAATCTTTACTTTTATTTTATTTTATTTCTCTGGTTTTTTGTTTGTTTTGTTTTTTGTTAATTTGACTCAGTCCATTTCCATATCCAGTTGTAAATTCAGCAAAACGATTCCTAAATATTTCAGTAGGTATTCAGCCTACTGCAGCATTTCTAAATGCACATTTCCTACTGTGTACATGGCTTTTTTTGCAAGCAGTCTTTCCATAATATAATTACTGCTTTTGTGCCTCTGTCTCTATACTATATTGCAATTTTATGCTTACACTATAACAGGTTTCGGAAAATAGGCTTGGACTAGGATGATTTTTATCCTGACTAACAGTAATTCAAAGAAGGTAGTATCACAATATTCAGGGGTTTTTTTCATTTGTATTGGATGTAACTAGTATTGTTTGTACACTGTGCCAAATTCCATAATAGCACTAAATTAGGGAATATTGTTAAGCTAATTTCTGAGTGGTTCATAACTAGACACAAGGATGATGAATTAAGGAAATCACACATGTATGTAAGGGAGAGGTTTGCTGCATGATGTCACAAGATATATTTGCCAATCTGCTCACCATTTTTTGATTTCATATATTTAACCTTATCTATGAAACAAATACAAAAATACTATTCTTCTCCAATAGCAATAGCACTTAGACTTATACACCCCATAGTGCTTTACAGCAGTCTCTGGGTGGCTTACAGAGTCAGCATATTGCCCCCAACAGTCTGGGTCCTCATTTTATCAATCTCGGGAGGATGGAAGGCAGGGTCAACCTTGAGAAGGTCAGGATCAAACTCCTGATTGTGGGCAGAATTAGCCTGCAGTAGTGCATTCTAACCACTGTACCACCAAGGCTCAAAAAAAAAGGTGATACTGGCTTCTTAAGAAATCATTGTAACTATCAAGTTCATCAAGTCTTTCATGCTTAATGAAAGAATAATAGATACAGGAAAATACAGTAGTTCAATGGATTATGAGTTCCTAGGACATCTTAAAAATGTGTAAAAAACAGGTATCAGTTTTTCCCTACAAATTAATGAAGGAAATAACAAGGTGTTTGGGGAACTTTCAATTTCAGCTGTTTTTCACTTTCACAATATCCATAAATTGAATTAATGTCCTGGCCTCCACATATAAGTTTTACATGCAGGAAATATATCAGGTAAGTATTTAACTGGATCTGAAACTGCAGATCCTGGCTTGATCAGGTTGCTTTTACAACAGCATATAGTACACACAAAGCCTGTTTTCTCCTTTTCTTCTGACGTCTTCTTTTCTCCTGAAGCTTAATATACAAATTCAGAAATAAAAGCCAAGGAATAAATGTGTAAATTTATTTAACATTTCTGGGTGCCAAGCAATTGTCTTAAAAAAATCCCATCACCACACTCTTACTAAAAATCCTGCATATGGATAAACTCAGCAATGGCACATGATATTTCTTAGTATCATCACAGAAAAAGCCTATGCCAAGCCTCATCTCCAAGGAACATGCAACAAGAACCGTGTTTATTGATGTAGTTCATCACTTGCACTTCCAACATTTACTGAAAGATGTAACGTCATCTTAACTGGGTGTAAAATAAAATATTTGTTGATCAAATATTTTACAAACAAAAATCAGAACAGCATTACAGATTGGAATACATTATCAGTTATAAGGTGTAAAAATCTGGATAAGCATTATATGCAAATATAAAGATACCAAAATCTCTACCTCTTTCTTACTATCTGGTGCTTATCCGGATTTTTTAATCCCAATTTTGATGACCATAAAATTAAGATTAGAAGATTTTTGAGATAAATATCTTATTTATATTATCCCTATGATTAATATACTCTAATTGGCCTGTGAATGACTATGCTTCTTTATAGACAACTTCCTGCTTTCTTCCTAGAACATGTTTATTTGTAAGTTGAATTGCCTCACAGTTGTTTTTCAGTGGGTTTAATTGAATCAGTCTGCTATCAAAAAACTGGGTCATTTTCTGCTCTAAAGAATCAGTTTCGTGCCTGCCTATTTATAGTTCAGTGGCTCTATTGTTTGTTGGCAAAACTCTATTGTATGTTGGCATAATCCTCTAGCTTAGCCAAGAGGCATTGTTGTCCCAAAAAACAGTATACAGATGATCACAGTTGAGAACAGTGTATGCTTTCGGCAGCCCTGAAATTGTGTCATGAAACATGGAAAAACTGAATTAGCTCCGGGCTGAATCTACAATTCTATTATCCTTCTACATACATGAATTCAACAACTGAAGACAGATTATTCCTGCCACAACTGCGGGCAATTAATTTTATCTATCTCTTAATGTGATTACCAGAACCAATAAATTACTTTGTTCTTCTTCATCCTATTTTTGTTTTTCTGAAAACTATTTGTTTCTGTGCAACCAGTGGGTTGGGGTATTTTCATGAGATGTCTTGAAGAACTGAATGGTATACTATGGTACATCAGTAAAAGTTCCATGTTACATGTCTATCCATGCATATAAGAGCTTTATATATAATTTACAATTTGAAGCAATCATCTGGATGTGGAAAGTTCAAGAAGAACATACTTGATATTTCTTACTCTATACAAGCTAATATTTGGAATATTAAATCTGAACACTGGAAAAGGGAGAAAATGGATGTGAAGCAACCTTATTCTTTGCACACCAAAATTTCCAGTTTTATCTTTGGTGTCTGCATTTAAAAGAAGCTAGTAGTCAGCTTTGGTTACAATCTTTGCTTGAAGACCTAGAGGAGTGTCACTATTTAATAGTGGACAAAAATATAATAGATTATTATGGTTTGGGCTCAACACCATTTCATTCTTCATATATTGGTCAGATTCAGGTCTGAGATTTGTTATGAAGTGTTGGACAATGTAGCATCCAGATCTTCCTGGATATTGCTGTTTCCATTCCAATTTAAATTTATGGCTGGAAATTCTTGATTTTTTTATTCTTCTTTGTATGACCAAATTGAAAAACAGTACCAGAGTCATTCCAGTAACCAGAGATAGATATTTTAGCTATCAAGGAAGCTCAATGCTCTTTGGTTGAAATCCCAAATTATTTCTCAATGATCAGCTAAACCAGTGGTTCTCAACCTGTGGGTCGGGACCCCATTTGGGGTCGATCGACCATTTCATGGGGGTCGCCAAGCAAGGCTGTCCGCCATTTTTTTTGTCCGCCATTTTTTTTTGTCCGCCATTTTTCCTTTTCCAGCGGGTGCCTTACCTCCCTTGGGCTGGGCCAGCTGGTGGTCGGCCTGCTCCGTCTCTGCCGCTTGCCAGCTACACCTTGGCTGGCGCAGGGGGCAGAACCACGCATGCACGGCGCTCCCAAGCAGGGAAAGTCCTCGACTTACGACCAGTTGGGTAGCCCTCGACTTACGACCGGTTTAGTCCTCGACTTACGACCGGTTTAGTCCTCGACTTATGACCGGTTTAGTCCTCGACTTACGACCGGTTGGGGTCGCGGCATTAAAAAGGTTGAGAACCACTGAGCTAAACCGTGATAATCAAGACAATATGGATGACTGACAGCTCACATTTCATCTTTGAACGATGATCAGGGGGAAAAGATCACATTGATAAGTTGCTGGGGCAGTTGTTTCTCTTGAAATTCCTAGTTCATAACTTGAGTACTTTTTGCTAAAAAGCTCTAATTGCCCCTAAAGCAAGAAGGGAATGTAAGACCCCAAATCTTTTGCTGTAGTCTTTGCATCATTTTGAAGCAAAATGCAATTTATACTATAAGTTTAACATAATTTAAAAGAAACATTTTCACACCACAGCATTTCCTCACAAAAGATAAAATCCCTGCCATTTCTTATTGTCTCATCATCCCAATATAACCCCTGCCCCAAACATTATGTGTGATTCCAAGTCACCAAAAGTTGCCCACCTATCTCTTTGTTAAAGTGTGGGTACTGAAGAACTAGCTGTTGTTCTGGACAAAAATATTCACGTCTGCTAGTTGGAGAAATGCATTTGCCTAAAACTTCATTGTGACATGTTTCGTACAAGGATTTAATACTTCATCTCTTTCTGCTTTCATTTCCAGACCTATCTCTGCTATTTCATGATTCCCAAACATCCTTTTGACTGACATCATATCTCTTCCAGGGCTAATAAGGAACCTAGAAAAGAACCAATCAGAAACCAGAAAAGTAGAGCTTTCAGACCAATCAGATATACAACTTTGGGGCAAATGTTTATGAAGATAACATAGGGTTCTTTCTTTTTTTTTAGTGTTTTCCAAATCGATTAAAGGCACCATTAACTAAAAATACAGGCTATATATCTATTTGCTTAGCATCTGATTAGGGGAAATAATTTCAACAGTGCTTTGAGTCAACAACATTATCATGCTTTTATGGACTGTTTGTTTAACAGCAACAGTTCCAGTGTGAATCTGAACCCATTTTCTCAAATGCAATATAAATAATAAACTTTTACAACTGTATATTACCTCCTAATTTTCCACAGAAAACAAGGATGAAATCTAAAAATAACTCTCCAGAGGAGCCCCGCTGAGCATCAAGAAACTTTCATTAAATAGTGTATTAATAGCAATGCCCTATCAGGTCAACATGGTAGAATAGTAATTATGGAATATGGTGCTGCATAAATAGATACATCTCATACACTGTTAATAGATCCTGTCTGTTGCTCTCAACTTCCTCTCAATATCAGGAAGACCATTGATATAATTTGTTGCACTTTTTTGTAAGATTCATTGTGGAGGTTGTGCATGGTAAAAATGCCACTGCCAAATCATTTGAGGGACTGGATTTAACAAGAACTTTCCAGAAACACATGTTTATGTCACTGATGGCTGAATAACATATTACACTGAAGCAATCTTGGATACTTCCAGAGGGATCCTATTGCTTCCAAACAAGAGTAATTGATTAATGATTTTTTTTCACTCCTTAATAGCTTTCTGTAATAAGAAAAAAGAATGAAATGCAGGAAGGTTACAAATGCAAAGGGATCATCTCTGTTTCCCCCTTTCCCTAAAATTCCATGAAAAAGAAAGGAGATACTAAAAATATAGTCAGCAAATAATGTTTTTAAAACTGCATTATTGATTGTCTATCATATTCCACCCATAATTTTTAAGCTACTATGACTTTTCATTACTTTGCACAAAAATAACTATATCATTTATAAAAGCACAATAAATAATATGGACAATATGGACAGGACCCAATTCACTTAAAATTGCTCCTGCAAGAGTAGGATCATATAATTGTCTGGTGCTTTTTAATGAAATGGGCAAAGATGCATCAAAAGAAATTATTGTAGACATGAAGGATGTCATTGACCTCAAAGTTACTATTGTTGGCCTAGATGCTGTTTTGAAGTGTAAATGATAAACCAACAATAGAATTCTGCAGTTACTTAATTTGTGATTCTTCACCAGTGGATCCGGCAGTTGAGTCTGAAGAATCAGATGAGGAGGAGGGGCCTGGAGTGACATTAGAGTCAGAGGAAGGCTCTGAGGAACTCCAAGACTTACAATCGGATGAAGAGCCTGGCCCCTCTACGTGTGCTCAGGCTGAGACACAGCTGTGCTGGGAGCCTGAGTTGGATAGTGATGAAGAACAGTTGGGATTAATCCAGGATGCACGAAAGTGCAGGCAAGAGAAGTGAGTAGGACAGAGGAATGCAATGGGGTGGCTCCAAAGGCAAAGGAGAACGCATTAGGAAGCTACACCTTGGCTGAATTATAAAAGGGAAGGTGTGGGAGGATCGAGTTTCTTGAGGATCGAGTTTCTGTGGACTGTGTTTGTTTGCCTTGGACATTGACTCAGGTCTGTGAGAATAAATGGGTTTGGTTTTTTCTTGCAGTTCCTGCCTGTTTCTTGAAAGAGGGGTTTCTCCTTGTGAGCATAACAAGGACTCATATAGGCTGGGACAGAACACTTAACTCATTGTCACTATAACACCACAAATGTTGGAAACTACAGGGAACTCCAAAAAGTCACTTTATTTTGAATTATAGTTTTTGTACGGGAGTTTATCTGTCTGCATGCATGTGTTTATGTGTGTGTGCCTTTTACACAGCCATTTTTGTATAGTGGAAACTACAGGGAACTACTTTTTTAAAATTATTATAAATATTATGTGTGTGTATGTGTGTGAGAGAGAGTTTGTATCTTTTAGATAGCGAGTTTTGTGTAGTGGTTAAGGAACCAAGCTAGAAATTAGGAAAATGTGTTTCTAGTTCTGTTCCAGGAATGAAGCCCACTGGGTGACCTTGGGCCAGTCACTCTCTCTCAAACCTAGGAAACAGGCAATGGCAAATCTCTTCTGAAAATCTTGCCAAGAAAACTGCAGGGACCTATCCAGGCAGTCACCAGGAGTCAAAGATTGATTTAAAGACACTTCCGTGCCTGCGCGCACACACAGATAGTAATAGTATGTGTCACTTTGATGTCCTTTAAAGGCAATAACCAACACCTTGAATTGTACCCAAACTGGCAACCAATGCAGCTTGTGGAACAGCAATGTATGTAATGTGAACCACCCTGGGGGCCCTAAGAACTACCCACACCACAACGTTCTGCACCACTTGTAGTAACTGAATACTCTTCAAGGGTAGCTCCATCTAGAGCTCATTGCAATAGTCCAAATGTGAGATGACAAGGGCTTGAATGACTGAAAGCCATCCACACTTCATTGCGCTTGCAATTTTTCTCTTTATTTCTTATGTTGCATTGATTTTCTTGCAATTTCTTTGAGTGTTGTGAGCCACCTAGATTGTTAAAGAGTTGGGTGGCAAACAAGTTTAATAAATTATTATGATTAGTTGCACAATTAGCCAGATTTTTAGATTGGATTTGGCATTTTTATCCCCCTACTGAGTCCTACCCAAGTATTTTCGATGGGCAGATGTTATTTGATGGTGTTAAAGGTATCATTGCTGGATGGAAGCTGTTCCAAGTAAAACTGTCTTTTGCAATTGATGGTGATTTTGTCAAAGGTGATTGAACTTCTTCCAAGGAGCCTATCACTATTGGTACTTGCCAAGTCTTATTATCTGATTTACCTGCTATTTGTTTTTAATATACTGCCTGGGTAATACTTTGCATTTTCTGCTGCATGATGCAATGAGCTGTTTCCCCTGTGTTGATTTATGGCTGTAAGTTTTGCAAATGTTACAGAATTGGTTTGGATTGCATTTTGTGAAAAAGGGTATGAAAAACTTTATTCTAAGTATATATTGACTTTTAAATTGATCAATAAAATAAGCATATTTTAAATAAGAGGAAGAAGAAAGTTGCATTTTATAGCTTGTTTTAAACTATTTTTCTGTGATGATTTATTTTGATAGATCCATATTGTATTCAGTGAGTACATAAACTTCTGAGTGAGCCAGCTTGCAAATGTTTCTTATTGCTTCTAATCTATCAAACATACCAAACAAGCTGCAAGAGAAGAAGGTATTCAAAAAATGCAACTCTCTATGCAGGACATAGTTTATAAGCGATGCTTGACCAGGGTCTGCAGTATTGTCTGGGATGCTACGCATCCTGTCCACGACTAGTTTTCTTTGCTACCTTCTGGGAGGATGCCTCACAGTATCCAAAGCAGAATAACTAGATTCTGTAATCTAGTGGATTACATTGAGTGGACCAATGACCAGGTCAAAAAGCCGGGTGCAGAGCCAACTGGTAACATAAAGAGAACTCCCAGCAACTTGCTTTTATGTTCTGACGATGTCGGCAGTGTTGGCCGACGAAAGCTCAGCACTTGTATTAAACAGTTTTTGGTTTGATATTATCCTGGTGTTCGAACTTACTTAGTTTCATCGCATATAATAATATAGCTGACCAAATGTTGACTCCATGGTAGAAAACATAAAAAACCATTATGACCACTGCTTTCCTTTTTCCCAAATGGATGCCATTATCTGATCAGAATTACTGCTGCTAAGAAAACTTTGCATCTCACAGATATAGCAATAACGTACCTTAAATTCTCATGAGCACTCCAGTATTAAACAGTCCAATCCAATCTTAGCTTAATTTTAGATTTCTGGCATTCTTTCACCTGGTCTAAATAAAGGGGAGCTTCAACAGATTCCCAAACTTCAGGCAATAGTCACAAAAGCAGCTTCAGTTTAAATCTACTAATGTAACCATATATTTATCCATTTATATAAATAAGATTCATTATGCAGTTTTCACCCAAGTAGAGCAAGGGAGCAAAAATCAAAACAAAACAGATTTTAGAGTGGATTTTAGAGAGGATGGTTTCTTATTTCCATTATTTTTTCTTTTCTACTGGTGGAAAAGCACTTTCCTCCTGAGATGTGCCCAGTGGAATTTCATCACATTTTCAGCTAAACAATAAATAAGCATGCAAAATCTTACAAAGGCAGCAATTTAAGGCTTAAGAGAATTGTGCAATCTAAAGATGAAGGGAGTCTGTAATTCCTAAACCTGTTCTGACCACGCTGAAGGGTCAGTCCAAAGAGAAACTAAGCTCAGCTTTCGAAAGTTGATCAGACCTACTTCACCCAAGTGACTTACTTACTGTTTGAGTTCATATTTTGCTCTAAGCCACGTTTATTGAATAAATATAGTGGGCTGCTTTCCCAGCCATAGACAATGAAATCATGTTTGGCTGGAAACAATGTGCAAATCTAGCTACCGACCCTGTAGTGCACTGAACCAAGGCCTGGTTGAAGAGACAAAATGCGAAGTTCTTTTGTGATGACTTTAAGAGATTTGTCCATTGCTGGCAGAAGGGTATAGCAAGTAATGGTGATTATGTGGAGCAGTACATAAAAGTAACTAAAGAGCTTATTTCAAGGATTGCTATCTTGTTGTATTTATTAAAATATTACTATTTAAACGAGTGGAAGTCGAACTATTACCTTTCATTCAACCCTTGTCTATTCCTGGAAATTAAAACGTTGGGGAGAATAGGAGATTAAATCGGATAGAGAGTACATTTCTTGAGATACCTGAGTTTCATCACATGTGCCATAGGATCTGACCATTAGCTTTTGCCAGTGGTTCAATGCAAATGGCATTAGGTTTCCTTTAGTTTCCTGTCAGCCAAAGACCAAGCATTTTCTGTACATCTAGGGGGATGAAGGAGATTCAGTTCCTTTTAGATATCATTATAAATGATTTAGGGCACAGCAGGTTTCATCAAAGGACATGAAATTGGGTGTAAACTTAGCTATGTAACTTTTTCACTCTTTCATGCCATAAGAAACGCTATCAACATGGCATTTACAGTCCCTCTTCTGATAGTGCTTCTAAGATATTGCTTCCTGCAATTGCTACGTGCCAGGACTTCAATACCTCCCAAAACTAATGTACTGTATATACCCATATAAAATGATAAGATCTCTGAGTTCAGTTCATAGTACAGGATTTGAACCCCACAGAAAAACATCTGGCTATCCATGTCTGAACATTCCCAATAAGAGTGAAATTTATGATGTGGTGCCTCCTGGTGGTTACTGTAACTTAAAATTGCATAAAAGAAGCTACAACCTTGAAAATGAAGATTTGAGAACAAGGAAATGGGGAAAATCACGCATCTTTACTTTTACACCCATCGGTTCTTTTTCAACTTCAAGCCAAAGATTCTGTTTAAATAGGTTGAAAGACAGTACACCACCCACTGTATTACTTACAAATTTTGCATAGTTGTGTATCAAATTTCACTTATTTTCTTTATAAAAATTAGATAAGTTGCAGTACAAATCAAAGTGAATTCCTTATAAAAACTGGAACAAGAAATGAAGTCCTATAGTGCAAGTAGAGTCTGATGTAAGCATTTATTAAAAATAATGGCAAATATAATTCCAGTACTTCAAATAATACACTAATTCATATTATACCTTCTGAGGATAACACCTGTAGGAAGTTCTTTCATGATGTAACAGTAATGCAAAGGTAAGAACTTCAAATATCAATACTGCCACCTTGTGGTTCTTAATGGCAATGTGTTTATTAATAAACTTTTTTTTTAAATGTAGTTTTTATATGCAAAAGAAAAACACAAAATATTAACCAAATGTAATAAATAAAGGGAAGGAAGGAAGGAAGGAAGGAAGGAAGGAAGGAAGGAAGGAAGGAAGGAAGGAAGGAAGGAAGGAAGATTTCACTTCTGAAGAACAAATTAATTCTTGATAAAACACAATAATTCTAACTGGACGTTCCACAATGTCAAGAGAAGGCTAATTCATACATCAAAACAGAGCATAAACCTATTTGCATTGAAGTACAACATTTGTAGCTGTAGCCTACACACAATAAAGTCAAAGTACTTTATATGTTGATATATTCCAAATTTGTAGAATATAATTTAACTCTTACTTCTTTTCCCACAACATTATTAACAGCAATATGAATATTAAACCAGAATAATACTACCTTAACACTAATTTATGAGTCATTGTCCTCAGCAGAATTTTATATAGGTATGTTCAATAGAGAGAAACCCAGCCAATAGTATACATTGTCTAGGGTCTTAACAACACAAAGTGCACTCTTTTATTGAATTCCAACTCAAGGTTATGGGATACTAATGGAATATTCTTTAAAACGCAAACCTATTGGTTTGTTATTACAGTGTTCCAACTCTTTATTCCTAATTACTTGCAGTTTCCCTATTTTTATCTTAATACTGAAGTATTAAGTACATTAAATAGTATTTTCAATTGTACATTACAATTGACTGTAGATTTAGGAAACCCCAAAAGTTTTCCCAGTAATGTCAACAATTTTAGATTGTTTTACACTGCTATTCCATCAGGCCTAAACTCTCAAGGTGAAAGCTCTTTTAGTATATATAGCACTCATGTTTAAAGAATCCAATGTATTTTGTTTTAAATGACCAATTAGGAAGTTGATCCAAAGTGTGAATATCATTTTTGCCCATAACCCCTCAAGAAAGAATCAACAGTGATTTCAATGCCAACTTCTAATGAGAATCAAAATCAAACATAAGTTTTCTCATCAATATTATTCATAGTCATGCAGCCTTACTATAATGAGAGAAAAACAACGTAAGTAAATCAGAGACCAAATCCCTGCCAAGTTATTAAGCAATTCAAATAGTGGCTTTTTTATTACACCCTTAATGGTTTTTGAGATAAAATCGCTTAAGTTCTACAAAGAAATAAACATCAATAAGAGGCTCAACATACTGTATAACTTCCCATTGCTGTCTTGGAGGGAAGGTTCTATAACATATCAAAACAATCTTTTGATTCTGTCTTTTGATGAGGGTGAAAATGAAAAAGAGTTACCGTATATGTTGGTGCCTAGCCCTTTTTTAAATAGAAATCTATAAGCAATGCATATTTCACCATGTATAAGGTAATATTCAGGCAGATTGGAAGCTGATTACCTAGCTGATCAGGAGGCAGAGATTTCAAACAACACAGCCAGGTTTTGTGTTAGAGTTATGATTAAACGTAAACAACTCCTCCAGCTGAGCTGATGCTGAGCCTTAGCTATGCTTCCATAACTCAACATATTTTCTGTTTCTTTATCCTCCTTTCCTTCTTTCCCCTCCTGCCCACCTTTTGGCCCTCTTTTTTCCTTTTAAATATACACATACCACTGTTATGTTTTATTTTGCTATTCCTTTGTTATAATTGGCTGGAACATAATGGTTTTAATTCCAACAAACGTTAGAAGTGCTTCAGCAGAGCATTAGGTTTAATATAAGTTTGTATAGCTTTACATTCTTATAGTGTTTAGCTTTACATTCTTATAGTGTTTAATAAATTCTAGTATTACTTATGTCCTTTTATAGTTATAAGTCTTAGTTTACAGCATTTAGATTATTCGTTGTGAAATCTAATTGTAATTTTATAGGATACTTTTGTGTTTTAATACCTGTACTGTCATTTTATCTTAATAACTTTATCTTTATCTTATTTTATTCTATCGCTATGGGTTTTTATTTCTACCTTAGCATAATTGTTATATTATTAATTATGTGCTGATCTATGGTCAAAATAAAATTGATTATAACTGAAAATAACAAAATTAAAAACTTCATCGTCATGTGGAAGTCACAATTTCAGTAAAGAAAACTAGAGGGTAAGTTGTTTTAGAGAAATAATTTTAACATCTTATCAATCTGTTTAAAAAGTTTTACAAGATTTTGCATAGATTTTAGATAATGTTATTGGAATAACATTTTGGGGATTTTTAACTAATCTATTTATATTGATATTAATCTGAAACAAGCAATTAAAACTATTAATCCTACCAACAAAGAAATAAGTCTATGAAAAATTACTCTGAGATGTTTAAATGAGCTTCACAAAATGTGAAGTCTCATTTTTCCCCAAAAATCTATTAATACTTAAGATCCAATAGGAAAACTATTAATCTTATCATAATTAATAAAATAACCTGATAAATATTATACAGTATCTATAACATTTGGTAATGAATATAGATAATCACCAATGAAATACAAAAAATCATTATCACATCACAATAATTTACATTCAATTTCAGCTACGTTGATATTTAAAGTATCCTTTGATTGACTAATAAAAGAGGTCAATTTTTCCAAACTCAAATTAAATATCAGAAGAGAAAGTGGACATTCCTCATAAATTTCCTGTAACATCCTACGGCAGTGATGGCGAACCTATGGCACACGTGCCAGAGGTGGCACTCAGACCCCTCTCTGTGGGCACGCGTGCCATGCCCTGGAGATGGCAACTGTCCTCTTCAACCAGCCGCCCGCTAACTCACCGAGGTCCCACGTGGCCGGATGAATCCCAGCACCCATGCGCTCGCTGGCCTCTGTGTGCGGGGCCGATGGTGTCAGGCAGCAGCTGCCCCGACCCCTGCCTCACCTTGCCCTGCGACAATGGCACCCCCGCCATGCCTTGCCTTGCCTGATTGAGTACTTGAAACTCGTCTCCTGCCCACCACCCCACCCGAGACCCCCTGGATCTCCCCCAACCCTGCCCGGCCCCACAGGCATCCCTCCCCAGGAGCAACATCAAGCTGGCCACACCCACCCTGGCCACACCCACCCATCTGCCATGACCACCCGGCACCTAGCGATATATAAGTGGATTTGGGGGTTGCAGTTTGGGCATTCAGTCTCTAAAAGGTTCGCCATCACTGTCCTAAGGGGTGAAAAAAAATCAATTTGTGATAATGTCTGTGGAGATTCTCAGTCATCCAGGTCATGGTTGTCCCAAAGGTCTCAAAGATGCTTTTTCACGAGGCAACTGGACTTTCTTTTTTCTCTTTGAAGATGTTTCGCTTCTCATTGAAGAAGCTTCTTCAGCTCAGAGCTGAAACAGGTTCTTGGATAAGAAGCAAAATGTCTTCAAAGAGAAAAAAGAAAATCCAGGTGCCTTGTGAAAAAGCACCTTTGGGACCTTTGGGACAATTTGTGATAATATTAGAGTACCGCTTCTTAATCCAACTGATTTTTAAAATCAGAACTCAGTGAGTTTCTCCACATCAAATCAAATCCCAGCCAAGTCTAATTTCTTTGATTATGTATGATGTATATCCACTAATAAATCAATGTCATGCCTTTGGCTGGGTGACTCTCAGTCCAATTCACCTCACAGTGTTCTTGCTGTGGGAAATTGGAAGGGGAAGGCCTATTAATATGTTTGCTGTCTTGAGTTATGTTTGATACCATTCTTATGGACACAAAACCAACAGGTAGGCATTGTGATAAAACATGTATGTTATTTTTGCTAGAATGTGAGTAAGTGTTTACAAGAAGAGCCATTCAAAAATACTGAAGAGGGAAGCAGTTGACAAGCTCTCTCTCCACTGCTGAAAACCTATCCAACCATGTTTGAGTTAGCAAAGAACTAGGTAAGTCAAATGCACACAAAACTCCCATCTAACAACAGACCTTCGATGCTGCTTTTATTTACTAGCAATGTCTATGAGACCAGCGTGACACTTTTGGAAATACAGAAGATATGTCATAATATGATATTTTTATATAATAATATTTAAACATATGCTCCTGGGATTGGCCTGGAATTGAAAGTTTTATTACTTCTCTGATGAAAGGGAGGTGCAGAAGAATCATCCTTGTTTCATAGAGACAGTAAGATTTTTCTTTCCTTTATTAAAATTTCTGCTGTGCTATAACCAGTAATACATCTAAACTCATGGTTAGCTCTCCTTTCCACTTTTAAGGGTACGAGAGAGAGGTATGTGTATATATATTTACACACACACACACACACACACACACACACAAAGAGGACTTGTAGACCTGGAGACTGCCACAACCAAGGAATTACAGTTAGCTTATTCCACAGGCTCTGTGACCAGGTAAAAGAATGGAACTGATATTGTGAGCATTGTTTTCTCATCCCACATAGGATGCAAATTTTTGTAATTTGAGCAAATTGTATCCCGCAGCTGATAGGAATTACATAATGCATATCATTAGTATAATGATGGCATGATGCATGTGACATTGTGGCTTCTATTGGACACCTAGGGCTGTGCTTTGGACAAACAGCATTGGCATAAACCTTGATCTTTCATGGCACATGCTTTCCATCTCTTTTTCTATTTGCCACCATACCTGTTGTGCTCTGCATTTTAGAGATCCAGTTTCTTTTAACATGAGTAAAAACCAATTGCTTGTAATGCAGCTGGACTGAGTATAGGTAGGCTTAATGCAGGTGTCAAACTGGCAGCTGAATATAAGCAGAAATGGCAGCATTTCAGCCTCACTAGAGCAGTGGGAAGAATAGCTTTGATAGCTGCACATATGATGCCAATGAATCAGCTGCCAGCAGGTGAATATAACAAATCAAGGTTCTTGGCAGTCTCCCCAGGCCCCTCTTCAAAATATAAAAAAGTGCACAAAAATACAGAGTACTCAGCAGTACTCAATTAAAAATTTAAAAGACAATTGAAATGTTCTACCACATATATGAGATGCGCAAGAACAAATATGTAAACATGTATGTGTATTGCAACTGTATCTGTCACCTCTTGATCTAGAAGTACCCATCAACTGGCGTTATTTCATTTTTAGCAGAACGAGTTGATAAAAGCAGCTGCCTATGCCAGATTAACCAAGTGATAATGTGGATGTTGCTGAATCTTTTTATCCCAAATGATCTTGTTGGTCATTTTCATATTTTTTGCCTGATTTGGGCCTTCAGGAAACCCTAACCCTTCCGGAAAGTTACAACACTAAATACAGTATAATATAGTATAATACGGTATAATGAACAAGAGAAGGCATACTAGATACTAAAATCAATAGAGCTTTTGCTACAAAACATATAAAAGCAATGGAAGACTATTTGGGGGAAGTTGCATTTACTCCTGGCAAGGAAAGAATCAGTAAACTTTAAGCAGGAAGAATAGAAAATCTTAGCACCAAAAACATGTCTGTGGGCAAAGTTATGTCCAGAACTAAAACATGTCTGTGGGCAAAGTTATGTCCAGACAAAAACATGTCTGTGGGCAAAGTTATGTCCAGAACTGGTAGCTAATAAGTAATGCTGATTGTGTTACAATCACTTAGCTTGGCTACTAAATAACTCCATCATTTGAATTACATATCCACAAGGGCAATCTATGCATAACAAACACACTAAATCACAAAAAAACTTAAGCATTGAGTGAAAACATTGAATTAATGTTGAACAGTGAAAAAACCATCAAGTGTTGTTGTTTTTTTAACTAGTGTTTTATACATGTTGCAAAATAGCTGTTTCATTTTCAACTATAAGGATTAAACCTATCAATACATCCACAATATAGTTCAGGAGAAAAGAAAACATAAAAGAAAACATACATTAATAAATAGAGCAAGACTGAGCAAGATGTTTCCTCCATGGCTCATAGAAAGAAAGAGGACAAGATGGATGGATGGATGGATGGATGGATGGATGGATGGATGGATGGATGGATGGATGGATAGATGGATGGATGCTTACAAGAGCTGCAGGTAGTACAGCTGATATTACATTGAATTAATGCAGTGTTTCTCAATCTTGGCTATTTTAAGATGTATGGACTTCAATTCCCCAAATTCCCCAACCAGCATGCTGTCTAGGGAATCCTAGGAGTTGAAGACCATACATCTTAAAATGGCCAAGGTTGACAAATCCTGAACTAGTGGGATGTTTAATTTTTTTTCCCCAAACAGTTCAGAAGAAGGAAATGGTCCATACCCAATGGACACTGCTGAATAATGCCAAATTGATTTGCCACATCCTTCGTCCAGAATGTTTTTTGACTTCTTAATTTAGCCAGTAACCCTGATACTCCCTGGTGCTTACCACCAAGTACTAAACAAATCCAATAGTGTTTGGCTTCCAAGCCCAGAAGTCAACCAGCTGCTGCATTCTAGCTTGCTTTTGTTTGGTCTTTAATGAAAAAAGATAATAGACATATGCAAATTATTGGTATGCATGAGGATTTTTATAACCAAACTAGCTGTACCCTGCCACACGTTGCTGTGGCTCAGTCTGGTCACTGTTTCTCAACCTTGACAATTTTAAGGCATGTGGACTTCAACTCCCAGAATTCCACAGCCAGTATTGCTGGCTGTGGAATTCTGGGAGTTGAAGTCCCCATGCCTTAAAATTGTCAAGGTTGAGAAACATTGGAATGGAAAAGAAAGAAAACAGAAAGCGCACGTTTGTAATATATCATGTTTTTACCTGTCACAGGTGTGACATCTATATAATAATAGGTATATAAAAACATGCGCGTATTCGAATGCAACATTGTGTCAAAATTTCAAAGCAATCGGTGGAGAACTTTCGGAGATTTAAGATTTTGAACAAACGAACATTTACATTTTTATTTATATAGATATAACCAAATGCCTATTATATCTCTATCTATGTAGGAAAAGAAAAAGTGGTGTACAAGGTAGAAATAAGAGAAAAGATAATGTAATAGAGTTGAGGTGGTGGGTGAAGAATCAATACTTTTTGGATTAACATTTGTCCTAACAGGCATTCATCTTTGATTCTGTATACAAGTTGAGCAGTAAAATAATTTCTTTTGACAATCTTTCACTCGCTTTATATAATAGTGCCACCTAGTGGCTCTTATTTCATTTTTAACTTTCAGACACATTTTTATTTATAGGTATTTAATTAAACCTTTATCCACATAAAAGCCTTGAATTCAAATGTAGAGTTTGCTGAAAGGCCTTCAGGAAAGTCAATTTTATTTCATTTTTACACTTCTAATTTTCCTTGACGTTTGGCTGTGATACCTGTAAAAGATTAATTAGTCTCCAAGTCCATTCTTTCCCTTTATATGTCACTTTAAATGATGTGATAATTCACATGACCATGCCATCTCTTTTAATTAATTATTTTTATTATTATTGGGTTGTTTGAAATCATGGTAAAAAAAAATAATGTGTTATGTATCTGATAGACCTACTGTAATTCACCTATAATATAGATAATAATTTTAAAAGATTTCCAAAAATTAAAAATCTGGCAAAAAATCAATTCCCTTCTTATGAAGACACCAAGAAATATTTTCTATCTCTTAAAACTAAAAATATGTCTACATGAAGAAGTTCAAAACTATGCCAATTAAATATTCCAGATCTGTTCTGAACAGATCTGTTCTGAACAGATGTTCTGATAAGCTTTACAGTACCTGTATCTTTTCTCATTTGGTCTTTATCACTATAACCTCTCATTGTAACAAATGTCTACTAGGACTTCTGCTCAGGGAGGAACACAGTGTTTAATACATGTGGCACTCACTACTCATTTCATAGTCTCCCACACCTGTTGACTAACATTTCGTTGACATTTATTTAGCTGGACAGCTCAATTGCTTAAGCTACCAGGAAAAACAATAGAGTCAATGATCTCTATCCTCTTGTGTTTCATGAAAGGTACATGGATACTCATTTCATATTTAACTTCACTCTCTATCATGGGTATTGTGATATTTTCTCAGATAGGACTTACTGTGCCCAGTGTACATATGGAGGAAGGAGGTGTGGCAGAGAGGAAGGCAGCATGATGGAAGTTGCAGTGTGTGTGGGGGGGGAATGCAATGGGGCCTTCTTTATTTCACCTTTACCTTTATTTTACTTCACTTAGTATATAGAGAGGACTTTATGACGGATTATAATGCATAAAATAATGAGTCCAGAATGCATGAGTAAAGTTTCAGATCTACATCTAAATTTACATCTAAATTAAATAAATGAGTACCAGACAAGCCTCCAGGAAGAGATGTCCATGAGGTAGGGGAAGAGTCAAAAAGTTAAGATAACAAAAGCTTTGACACAACCAAAAATGTCCAGGTGTGCAACTATGTTATATAATGTTACTTACTATAATTTGTTAAAATTTTGTGGAGTTGGGTGTCCTATAAATAAATAGATGAATAAATAATAACTGGGGAAACGTGTGCCATTTCCATCCTACATATCACATTGTCCAACTGCAATAGCTAAGCTTGGTGCTTTATTAATGTGGAACTTTGGATTTTGCTTCAATTATAGAATTTTCTCTCTATTCCATAGACAAAAAAGTCTGGGAAATACCAAGCAATTTTTTTTTAAAAAAAATAATCATTTCCTACTTAAAAAACTAAACTATATTTCTCTCTGTGTGTGTTTCTCTGTCTCTCTCTCTCTCTGTGTATATATATATATATATATGTGTGTATACACACACACACACCAGCTCTTCAAAACAGTAGTGATATTCCAGAGAAGGAAGTGATAAATAATGGGGATTTTCTTGGTCTCATTTAAACAAGAATTTCTCTGACTGTCCTCTTAATAAGTTTCAGGTGCAGTTGATCTTGGGCATCTGCCAGAGGAAGTGAAAGCTTTTAAGAGGCTTGAAGATGAAACATGTCAGGGCAGGGAAACAGATGTGTTCCTTTCTTGTGGCTACACTGGAAGAATCTATGCACATAAAGTGCAAAGACGAAGTAACATTCACTGATTTGGTGGGACTTCCTAGAGACTCACTCTTTCTGTAATCCTGTTGCCCTGTTTGGAAAAATGATAAAACCAGAAGTTATGCAACTGATAAAGTGTGCAGGCTTGATCTTCAGCTCCACTGTTCTCTCACAATACATTTGGACTCCTAGGGTGGCATTGTGTTACAACAATATAGACAAATGTGAGAATTGATTGATAATAAACACCAGCACTGATGAAGGAAAGTGCAGGAAAGCCCACCTCAGCATTATTTCTTCCAGTGGGGAAGAGTATCTGTCATACTGCAGTCATACTGTAGACCAGTGGTTCTCAACCTTTTTAATGCCGCGACCCCAACCGGTCGTAAGTCGAGGACTAAACCGGTCGTAAGTCGACTAAACTGGTCATAAGTCGAGGACTAAACCAGTCATAAGTCGAGGACTACCCAACCGGTCGTAAGTCGAGGACTTTCCCTGCCCGGGAGCGCCGCGCATGCGTGGTTCCGCCCCTTGCACCGGCCGAGGCGTAGCTGGCAAGCGGCAGAGACGGAGCAGGCCGACCACCAGCTGGCCCAGCCCAAGGGAGGTAAGGCACCCGCCGGAAAAGGGGGAAAAAATGGCAGACAAAAAAAATGGTGGACAAAAAAAATGGCGGACAGCCTTGCTTGCCGACCCCCGTGAAATGGTCGATCGACCCCAAATGGGGTCACGACCCACAGGTTGAGAACCACTGCTGTAGACCATTGAAGATACCAGTTGCATCAGTCACAAGTCCCCCATCCTTCTGAATACCAAGAGTTAAGAAAGACAGAAATCTCACATTTGTTCAATTACCTCTGAACTTGCAAAATAATCAAGAGGAGTCTGGCAGCACCTTTTCTGACTAACAGATTTTATTAAAACATGTAAGCTGCAGTTTATGAAAGCTTAAGCCTTTAAATAAAATGTGTTAGTCAGAGAAGGTGCAACCAGACTCCTGATTTTTTTATTTTTGCTATTGTAAACTAACAAGACTTTCCTCCTACAATCTCTGAAATTGCAATATCCTACAACCATAAAATAAGACAAAAATGTTAGGTTATATCTAGGTCAAGAGAAACAAGAACCTGCTGCTGTTCCAAAATCAGCTCGGAAGTTTCTTAAAAGATTTCTTCCCCTCTGAAAGAAACTTTTTTCCCCCGTCTTATTTGATGGGTCCTTGAGATTATTTTTCCTTCGATTTCTCTTTGGAACTTATTGCAACCCTGTTGGACATGGTTCATATGTTACTGTTCTTCGTTAGACCTATTTATAAATATTAAATAAATAGTCACCTTTCCATTACTCTGCAGTGCTGATACTTCCAGGTTTGAAATATCACCACAGAAGAAGCTTGGAAAATCGAAATACATGAGTACCACATTCTGTTCAAGAGAGTCTCATCAACATTTTCTATGAACATATGAATGAGTTTTGAAGTTTCAACATATTGAATGATGGAAAAATAATGCAGGATATCTTTTTTTATGCATAGAACCGCAAAATAAACAACCGTAATAGGCTGTGAAAATAACCATAAGGAAGAGAAGGAACAGCCACAGCCAAGACAATGAACGATAAAAGAAATCTGAATCCAAGTATTTGAGAAAACAGCTTAGACTTGACTCATCTTTAGTTCTTTTTAGGATAAATGCA
>NW_015386763.1:0-5462 GCF_001527695.2 Protobothrops mucrosquamatus
TTTCAGATTTTGTTCCGCTCCCCCACCCAACCCCACTTGCAAGTAGGTGTTTCATGGAAATAAAAGAGATGTCAAATGAATCTATTTATTACTGATGTTCTTCTAAATGGAGCTGGAAAACGTGTGTTCTGTTGTGCAAGATGGAGAAACCAAATATGTTAAACTGGTTCATCCTAAACTAACTTTTCTTAACTAAAGAGCCCTGGTTCATTGATGTTAATTTTCAGATATTCTTAGCTAGCTTGGCTGTTGATGAGAATTTTTGAGTTTTGATGTCTGTATTGGTATCAGTATCTACAGTTACAACAGCAATCAGAAGTCATAATGGGGTTGGCTTTGTCTAAATGTCTTGTGCAGATTCAACCATTTTGGTGTAAACCATATTTATGGTGAGGTTGTCCATTCAGAAACCCAGGTTCATCTGGAATTGGGACACAGTTCCTGGTATCAGAAGCTTACCAAATTTTAATATTTATGCAAACGAAACTATATTTACTCTCTCCTGATTCAATGTGCTGCTTTTTTAGAAAGTCCAACGCATCTCTCAACTGCACAGTTTATTGCTGACTGGATCAGACAAAGCCAATTAATAATGGTTTATTCAACACCTTAGCCAGTTGCAGGAACCAGATCATCTATTAGGTCAAGGAGCAAAGTATCTAAGCAGATTAGGTTATAATGCTGAAAATGAAAAACATTATCTTCTGAAAGATTTTTTATGACATTGATGATGCATCTATTAGGGAGTTAGTACAAGGACAATATGTAGCATTTACAGATTTTGCATTTATGCGTTGAGAATATTTTTGTAAATCTGAACAGCTACAGTCTATATGGACTAGAAGCTACGGGTTTTTTTAATGAAATTTTCAGGAAGTTAAACTTCAAGCTTTATAACATATGGAATTGAAAATAATTGCAGATTATACAGGAATGATATATCCCTTAAACATCAAGAGCTCCTATTATAAAGTGATGCTTTACAGATCTCACCACTGAAAGTTACAGTTAATGTCACCCTTTGATTTGTCTAATTGCGAGGGGAGAAAAGGCATGTTATGACTTCTTATCCTAGCAAATTTAGTCATTATTATAGTTAAGTCTACCTGTTTTTAACTGATCTTTTACTTTTACATGGGAAAATGGGTATATAGAAGCTTAATTTATTTTTTCTTTTGTTATTGATCTCATTGCCAAATAAAAATGGCTGCGAACAGACATAGAAGCATTGGATTTATGATTTAAAACTTTCTATCTGTTTATTTTCTTTGGGTCTAATTTGATGTACTTGTTGGAAAGATGCAAAATTCCTCCTGTCATGACAAGGTGATTGCAAGGTGCCATCACATTGCAAAAACTACATTGGAACAGACTTGTGAAATTTTTTAAATGGATAATATTTGTTAACTGTTCTAACCTTGATGGTTTCCTTCTTCTAATTTCAATTCCTTCTGCAAGATACTGACATAGTGCAAACATGAAAGAGTACTTATGCCAAAAACTCTGTGCAGTGCCCTCATTTCTGGAAAGCAAGCTTTGTATATAAACATTGTGTGTCACCTAACAATAGTTTTGTAAATGGGAAAGGGGAATCTATAAACATATAAATAATACAGGTTTATATTTTTTGTACATTTTTAAATGGAAAGAAATAAATTTTCATAAAGTATAACAATCTTTTGTTGATCTTTTTTTCCACAGATATTAGTCATCCCTGGGTATTTACTTACATTCCCTCAAAAGCACACACTGAATTATATATTAATTACTTGGGCCATATTATGCCTGGATTCACACAGAACAATATACCTAAATCTAATTTAACAATACAGGCAGTCCTCATTTAGTGGCCATTCACTGTTACAACTGTAGTGAAAAAGTAACACTACAACCAATCCTTGCTTTTACAACCTTTGGAGATCTGTAAAGCAAAGCAAAGCTGAAATAGGATAATAAAATCGTGTTTCACTCAGTGACCATTTTAATGAGGATTGCTGGCCCCAAATGTGGTCATCAAACGAAGACTACCTGTACACAGTGCTCATCTTTACAAAACATGCTGTGTCTGAATATTATGGCTTGATTCACATGAGACAGCAACCTTATTTTAGCCTAGATTGGGACACCAACCTTATTTTAACTTAATCTAGTTTCTTATGTGAACCCAGTCACTGATAAATTAGCCAACCACAGTTTAATCAGTACTCAACCCCAAGAGCTTATATTTCATGTAGGCTTCACTGGCACCACATTCCAGTCATGTGTCCTTATTAATAGTGAGATATGATTCAAAAGACATTCATCTGGGGCCATGATGGAATGAACAGCAGGTGGGACATTAACTATAATTGCTAGGGAAAATCCTTGATTTTCTCACTGTTTGCTATTTGGCCATACTTTAAATTCACATTCATACTCAAACTCAGAGCTGTAGAATTGCAGAAACCAACTGTCTAGCCAAAATGTGGCAGCCAGCAATTAAGTGAACATGCTTTTGACATGCTCATGGGCAAAACAAGAAACTTGTCTTCTTCTAAACTACCGAAAAAGCAAGTCCCTGTGCTATCACTTGTCTTTTTCCTCCAACTTTCCTTTTGACAATAATTTTATATCAATTTCTAAAATGATTGTATATTTTTTTCTGTTAAAGTGGTAGGTCTTAGTGTCAGAAACCATGAATACTGCATTTATCTGAAAGACCACTTCCATTTTGACTTTTCTGACCTCTGCGGACATCCATGGGTTGTATTAGATCAGGAATATTCAGAATACTTTGAAATCATGTGAGGGCCTTCTGAAAATGATTTTGGTTTTCTTCAAGAAATATGGAATTGAACTTTCCAGAAAGTGTAACAGCAATGGTTAGTTGCAGGGGAACAAAATTTAGGGGTACCATGACAGATAGGATATCTGCATACCTTTCATAAATATTGGGTTACAGTTATGTATTCATAAAAGGAAAAAATACAATTATAATCAGGTGCAATCAATTATTCCAGTATGAAAAAGTACCATGTCACAAAATGGTATACAATACAAAATTATTTAAAATTCAACATTTAAAAACATTTGTTCAGCAGTAATACAGTAAAAAAAATCTTACTTTTCTTCAAACAATATTGTTCATATGTTTGGCACTGTAAAAATACATGATCACAGGTTCACTGTTTTCTCGCTCTCTCTGATTCTATCTGTCTCTTTTTTAAAACCAATCAACAACGTTGTTAAGTGTCTGTATATATTATACTACACTGCAATATATATTAAAGAACATGTGGGCTCCATTCCACTGCTAAAACAAATTATAAGGAAAAAAGCCTGTCCCACATCAATAAGATAATATCCAAATTTCCTACCTGGTCAGTATCTGTGCACTTGAATTACTCTCAATTGACTGTAACATTTTTAATTTTGATTCTGATATCAAATCTGAACACTTCAGGGGAAAAATTAAAACAGATCTAGGAAACACTGGGTTCAATATAAAAAAAAGTTAAGCATTTTTAAAACCATCTTGCAAGCTGTTGATATTTACTAATTCATCAATGCATGGAATTGAGTTGATAAAAATAATTCAGTATAATAACTTTAATGTGTCCATTTAACATAAAATTATACATTAGCTATTTTCCGAATGGAACCTCCACATATGTTTTGGATTCCCAGCAGCAAGATGAATAGCACGCTGGCTGAGAATTCTGTAAGTAGCTTTCCAACATATTTCAAGGGCAGGATGGGGAAAGATAATACAAACCATGTGGATAGGAATTTACAGAAATGACAATTTTTCAGGATCATTTTTTTGTATGAAAAGACAGTAAGTAAGTAAGTAAGTAAGTAAGTAAGTAAGTAAGTAAGTAAGTAAGTATGGAAGGAAGGAAGGAAGGAAGGAAGGAAGGAAGGAAGGAAGGAAGGAAGGAAGACTTCAGGCAGATCATAATAACAAGTTTCAATTTAAACAAACAAATGGACAAACATGGAATGCAAGTTCCCTATACAAGTAAAAACAACTGCATCATTTGTGCATCATTATAGCAATGGGGTTGAGAGGAACAATCAGTTTAATTAACATGCAGGTCTCAATACTTTTAATAAGCCAAACACTAAGGATTCAGATTTAAGTAGCTTTTTTCCCTTACATTTTACAACAACATGGCCACTACCAACACACAGTAAGATCACACAGTCAGTACTGCTTTAAAATTGCAAATCACACTGTTAAGACTTCCACAGAATTTGCATATCATGTGAATGAGGGACGGGAGAGCTCATCCAAAAGGAAACTAGTCAGTACAATTAAAGTCATTTTCTGAACAGTAAATACAGAAATACAGATGCATTTCCCAGTGTAGGAAAAATATATTCCAGCGAAAAGCATAGGAAAGGAAACCATGAATGCCATGCTTTGGAACACAGAAATTATATTATCATTCATCAAATCAGCTCTACTTCTCAAATGAACTGAGTTATGTTCTACAGATATGCTTTAACGTATCATGCTGAACATTTAAAAACAATATATACTTTTTCACTTGATTCCTGAAAGGAAGTAACACCCACAGAAACCCATTTTTATGGATGTATTCCTTAACTTGATCAGAAAGCATGCTACATAGTTTGGATACTGATGAGCACAGGGATGCATGGTTGATTCACACTACACACATAGAAAAAGGGCTGATTTGTAACACAGCCACAGATCTAAGGTCACCCAGAAGTACTCAAGTCCTTCTGAAATCAGAAAGACACATGACCGATGTGTCTCACAGATGTCAATGAAACGCAGTCATGACCAGCTTCCTCTAAAGTAGGATCAACACACTGATCTCTTTACTGCCATGGACATTCTGTAGATAGCAAAGCAGCATTTATTGTGTTTTAAATTTGTTCCTGAATCTTTATTCAGTTCTAACATTGCATGCGTTATCCTAAAATAACTGAGAATAGAATCCAAAATGTGTGGTAATACTGGAAATTAAAGTCACACTCCCCCAAGCTTTGTATCAGTGTCTCCAAAAGACTGCAATCAAAATCCCACAAAAGCAAATGCAAATTGATCTGAATTTAATATTTACCTGCAAAGGTCTAAAATAAAGCCACATGTATTAAAAAGAAAACCTGAAATGTATTTCAGGTGTACGCTTGCATATATGCTTGAGTGAAAATATCTCAAAATTTGGCATGAATTGTTTATTCTTGATAAATCAGCTCTTCAACAAGAATAAAGAAAAAAATGTCTTTGCACTCCCTCAGGGTTGCCAGCATTGCATCAAGTTGTCAGAGCATGGACTGACAATGCACATCCCTGTTTAAATGGCACTTAAGACTGAGTTATGGGTCAAAGACAACCATCTTGTAATTGGTCTCTAGAAGCAAGAGACGTCCCTCCATCTTTTTTCCGACACAGTTGCTGACAGTTGATTTAAGACAAAACACGTAAGCTAAGAAAAGTCTGCCTCTTA
>NW_015386763.1:5562-24474 GCF_001527695.2 Protobothrops mucrosquamatus
GGCAGACGTTACATGAATCAGGACAAGAATTCCACAACTGTCTCTCCCCCCCCCCCCCGTGGACATCCATGCTTCCACTGGATCCTACTTTTTATTGGAACAATGCAAATCTGAGCACATAAAATGAACGCAAGTGCTGGTCAACTGTATCCAGGGAACATAGGAAAGGTAGGCTATTTTTTCCCCTGCAAACTCTGTGAGCTGGGGATTCTGGGTAATGTGGAGAGAACTGCAAGGTAGAAGAAAACATTACTGCTGGAAATTTCCTATTCTTCCTCAGGGAAGGGAGGGGAGTATTCTCCTAGATTCCTATTTATGTTCCATAAACAAAGAGGATCTAAGACAACTCACTGCAGCCAATTTGCCCTGGCCAACTCACCACAGCCACCTCGTCGCAGGACCACGCGCCATGGGACAATTTGCCATGGAAAAAGAGTTACACTAATATCAAAGAAATGATGGGATATAATCATTAAAAAAAGGATGCCAAAGGAGGGACAAAAATGAAACGTGAATGACAAAAAATAAAATATATTTTTTAATTATTTTAAATAATTAAATTGAATTGCTGACTTGTTCCACAGCAAATTGTCCCACAGCAAGTTGACCACGGCGAGTTGTCCTGTGGCAAATTGGCTGTGATGAGTTGGCTGCGGCAGGTTAGCTGTGGCGAATTGGCCACGCGTGTTGGCTGCAAGTGGTCCCATTCTGAACAAAGGAACCCGCCTATTTCCAGAACACCAATCTGGAAGAAGCAAGGAAATGTTAATATACCAGTTAAAATCTAACCTTACTTCTCTTCCTTGCAGCTGTTCTCAGGACTTTTGTATTAGTATTCAAATGGTTTCTGCTTCCAACCATTAATATAAAAATGTATTTTGTTCTTCATATTTTAAATAAGCAGAAAAGAAACCACACACTAAGTCCCTAAATCAGGAAACAAGGCTCTGGGCCAAAATATTTGCCAAGCATCCAAGCTGAACACAGCTGCTTAAACAAAAGGCAATGTTTAAAAAGAGGGGAAAAAAACCCAAGACACATCTGGATGCTTTTTAGAAAGAACGAATTGTGGTCATACCCTTGCATGACCTCAATTAGACCTTTGGTAGATTTATTTTTTTATTTTGAAATCAACTGTTGAAACAAATGATTTAAAATACTCTTAAGCAATCTTATGAACACCCGTTACTTCATAAAGCAAACTATTTTAGAAATTTAGTCAGAAATGCTTTAAATTTACAATGATGGGCTTCTGAAACTCATCATTAAAGAATGGCTAAGTTCCATCCTAACTTTTAATACAGTGGAACTACTATATTAAATACTGTAATCAGGTGGATTGGTGAAAATGCAAACCATTTACTGTCTGTTTTATATACAGTTTTACCTTGCCAACATTATGGCCACTATTTCAATAAAAATATCAAGCATAAATTTGTTAGGTGCCCAGTACTCTTAAAAATCAAAAATGTTGCTGGGCTCTGGCTTTTTATTTTTAGAAGAAAAATAACACACTGCCTCGTAACAGCACAAAGCATTTTGCAGAGTGTAATTCTTCATTGCAACATTTGGGCGTGGAACAAACAAATTGATTCTCAGCTCTGTAAATTTACAACTTAGAGATCATATATAATTTCCCCGTCCCTCCCCCATTTTTTTTTATTGTAAATCCAATTTTAGTAGCCAAAAAATAAAATTCAGAAGCATGATTCTTCAACTCTTTGGGGATAAACTTTACATATCTCTTCATAAACCCTTCAAAAACCTCCTAAAAGACAAAACTTCTAACAAGTTTCACCTCTGACTCTTCCAAGGTCATGATTGCTACATCTCTTATGGTTTTTAGAGGCCAAAAAGAAGCAATTAAAAAAAACAAGGCCTCAAATCTAACCTTCAGCCAACCCTGAGTTAAATGCTGAGGAGAGGATTTATCCAACTTCCTTTTTGGGTGGAATTTATAAAATAATGAAGTAAAACCCAAATAAATATTTAAAAAGGAATCCTTCTTACCATAAATAGTGCTAATCATCTTCACAACCAACACCTTGGTTGAAATCTTTTCCACAAGCAGTTTCCTTACTGAAACAAATTTAACAATTTAGGTAGAAAGGACCTATTGTTATTTACAAACACTGCCTCCATTCCCACTTAACTATGCCAATAAGGTATTCCCTTTCATCTGCGGTTCTTCTCTTACATGTCAAGCAACCCTGGTGCATTCCAAGGCACAAACAGCCCCCTTAACCAGCTTATTCCCTGGTTCTGAACTGAAGCTGCCGCCTAACAAATCATGAAACCAGACAGTTGCTTTGGGAAGAGTTCCAAAATGTTTATAAACTCCATTGTGTCCATCCATTTATCTTCCACATAGCTAAAGTTTTTTTAGAAGGGATTTCAAGGAGCTGGAGGGAAAGATAACTATATAATAAAACAGTTACCTTTGGACAAAAATCACAAAACATTAAAAAAAATCCATTATGTGTGTGTGCAGGTGTGCATCTCTCTCTGTGTGTGTGCATATGGATATATGTATAAATACATTGCAAATGGTATCTTGTATTTTAATTAAGACCTACATGAGTCCTATATTTTACGCCTTTGGAGGTGCAGCTCAGATCTGCCCTTTTGCACATGGTGGCCATAATGAATTTGGAAGAAACACTGGCTATTTTACAAGTTACTTCTGGGGTATAAAAATTATTGAGGTGGGGAATCTACTTTGAGAGAATTCTCCTCCCCCCCCCCGCCCCTCCAGAAATGCAGTCCCATCAATCTCCTCCTTTGGTGCCAAGTGCTTAAATCATGTAATTTCCTCAGACCCCTTTCCATTCGAATTGGGGCAAAACTACATGTTATAAAGCAAATGCTAGTATTGTGTAAGAAATGGGATCGCAGCAGCAATGTTAGTCCCTTCCAATTCTCCATTGCAATATATACTCTTTTCATGCCAGTGTGATTCCAAAATCATTGATGATGGAGGAAATTGCCTTGGCAAGATAATCTGAAGAGAAACCCTGGCTGGTACTTAAATGGTTAAAGATATGGATGTCCTCCCTGCCAGCTGATTCTCCTTTTTGCATGTACTTCCAGATCTCCAATTCTTCCCTGGAACAATGCCCTGTTTCCCATTTCTATTGTTTTCTAAAAGCCAAGCTTCAAGAGTGAAGCTGAAGAGGGAAATGGCTTTGGCGTGGCAGTAGAAGAGGAAAAAAGATTATGTATAACCATGTCTTTCCTGCCTGTTGATTCCTACTCTACAAATCTGTCTTAGAAAATATGTTTTCAATTATATTGGAACTACTGATTCTCCTCAACTAAGTACAAACAAAATAAGGCTTTGTAATAGGCAAGTACAATATTCTAATGTTTGTCATCAAATCCTGTCATTTCCCTGAGGCCTTCCAGATTAAAAAAAAATGCCTTCATTCTCCCTTACCATGGCATGCATTACTCCCAATATTTACCTCAGTTTTTCTTCAGCTCAGTTCTCAATTTGCACAATTACTCTTCCTGATTCAAGATGCTAAATGATCATCAAGATAGTGATAAATAAAAATAAAATCCTCCTCTACCCTTTCTCCAAATGAATCTCTGTTAAGGATAAGAAATTTCATTTGTAGAATCTGTTTTTTTAAAAATAGTGGAAATATTTATATGATCTGTACAAACCCAACATTTTCTATAATTTTACAAACTCTATAGCATCTCTGAAGGATACAGCACAAGCTAGTGTTAATTATTCCTTATCATTAATTCTATTATAGCTCACAGCTTTGCAGACAAAACATTAATTATGTGTTATTTAAATTTAGCTCCATGGTGCCATTGGTCCCTTTGTTGTAACATTCAGACTAGAGGATTGAACTCACCATCATTTAGAAAAGGAATTTCATACCTCATATACTGATCACTAAGGATTTCTTAAAATGAATGCACATATTTAATTTACCATCTTGGCTTCTGTATTGGAAAATAAGATTTGCATTGATTTCTTCAGTACCAGTAGTAGTACTTCTGTTGCTGTTATGGTTCATTGAAATAACCTTGATTCCTGATGACTGCAGAGATAAGTCTTGGCAACATTTTTGGAAATAGCCTGCCAACACTTTCTTTCTAAGTGTGAGAGAGACTGGTCCAGAGTCAGCCAGCTGGCTTCCATGTCTAAGGCAAAACTAGAACTCAAATTATCTCAGCTTCTAATCTAGCACCTTAGCCAGTAGACCAAACTGGCTCTTCATGTACTTCTCACAGCTACGAATTTAACCCTAAGTCATAGCATAAGGTAGTTTTTGAATACCTTTAAGGAAAATGTGTAGTGAATAACAACAGCCTATGTCTAACCTGTATTAGACATAGTAATAGAAATTTGTATATAAGGAGCCTTAATCCTAGATCTCATATAAACATTCTCCCTGGCAAATGCATTAAGCTCCTCAAGATCACTGGCCTCTTTATTCACTAGAATGATATAAAAAAAATCTTGTTTGGCATTCCCCAATATTGGAAGGTACATGGTAGCTATTGGGGCCAAGACACTCATTAAATGGAATGTAACAGACACGGAACAGCATCTGGATTTAGCCAAGTCCCCAATTTTTACTGCCAGTGAATCCAACAGGTACTCCCCAATGGCATACTTAACTAAACTTGAAGTACCTAATCAACAGAGAGTTTTCACTCTGGAATGATGTCACCCAGAGAGATGATACCCCTGTGCTACCAGACATGTACTTCTCCACTGCCTCTTTTGCAGAGACATTCATATTAGCCTTATCTCTCCACTACTGCATACATACCCAGAGTGCACAGGACAAATCTATCCCTAACCTTGCTATCACATAGAATATTGCCAGGTTCTGTGCAGCAGTGCTAAATGTCCATCAGATGTTCCATAAACTAATAATAATGAGCATTTAGTTCGTCATACAAGAATGCTCTGTACTGTGATAGATTTAGTTTGCCACATGCAAACCTTCATGCTCCCCTACACCTATCTAATACTTCTACCCCTCCCATCAGATTTCTTTTAAACTTCTGTTTTTATATATACTTTGTTTTATACCTTTGGGGTTTTTTATAATCACTTGATGTATTTTCTATGCTTTTTAACTGACTGTACCCCATCCTCCTTATGCTGGTCTTTGACCATAGTAAAGATTTGATTGATTGATGGCAGTTATTGGCTGATTTCAGTCTTCTCCACATGTGCCTCAGACCCTACAAAGTTTTGGAACCAGCTTAGAATTGGCAAACTAGACATAACTTAAGGCATAACCCAATTAGGAAATAAGTCCTATTCATACTCAGTGATACACAGGCCACAGATAATTACAATTTGAAAAAGGACACAGTTGTGACAATTGCACTCTCTGTAATCCAGAATGCATTTTAGAGAGAGTGTAAGCACAACGTCTTCATGGCTGTCCATGAGGAAAGCAGATAATGCCACAAAAGAAGGCAAAGGTAACCTTAAAAAGGCAACATCACCCATGAATGTTGTTCTGGCAAAGAGATATATGAGACAAAAGAAACAAATCAGAAAGACACAAAGAAATACAATCATCAGTTTTAAAACTGTCCAGCACTGCTGGGGTCACATTGAAGGAGACGGACAATAGATGGGTCACTTTTGGCTCCTCGAATGAACTCTTCCAGAGAAAGTTTTCCTAGAAAATAAACAGAGATGCTGGTTTGGATTTTCAAAATAGATATGAATCATCACTATCTATTATTAGGTTCACACAGTATGCTATGCCATAAGTTATGGTTAAAAAATACAGTGGTACCTTGGTACTCAACTGCTTTGAAACCATCAGATTTGGTACCCAGTGCATTTTGACATGAAAATTTTCTCCTGGTACTCATTGTTTGTTTGATACTCACTGCAAACGCTAGAACCTGTCAATGTCAGCTGTCTTGTGACTCACTACATTATACCTTATGGAAAAACCCTTACATTTGGTACTCATCGTTTCTCCCAGAACCAATTAACAATGAGTTTCGAGGTACCACTGTACTTTGTTCTCCCAACTTGCTAATTCAAAACAAAACATATTATAATTTAACATGGCAGTCCAATTCATGCAACATATTGAGTCATAATTTATTTGAGGTTTGGGTTTAATCCCTATGATTTGTAAACTACATTTTACGGTTTAATATGTAATGCAAATTCAGCCAGCATATACAAGCATGTATAACTCTATCACTCCTTTCCTTAAAAATAACATCTTTATCTTAAGCATCATATGATTGCCTCTATATATGAAATTTCTGCAGTGTTGAATCTGTTACTGAATTTGTAAAGGAGGCAACCACAACTTCTACCGTACCACCCATTTTCCCATCTGATCTTTTGAATCATACCTCTTACCCGGCACTGTTTAGCATATTTGTACTATACTCCCTTTCCAGGTGAGGATAAGGGAACCTTTTGGTATAAATGGTCAAGAGAAGCTAATATTCAATAGCAAATTTAAATATGAAACTCTGCCTTACATCAGTTCAGATATTGTTGACACAGCTTATTATTGTGTCAAGCTTCTCCAAGGTACAGACTTCTCAAAGTACCCCAGAACATCCAGAAGGTCATATTGGGAAAGCTTGGTCTGTTCAGATTGGTGCTGGTTCTTCTGAATCTTACCCATTTGCTCTTAAATTACAGATGCCGAAGACTGAATCTGAGACTCCTTCTTTGTGGAAGATAATCTTTATTACTGAGAAATGGTTCCTGCTTAAAAGTGTCCTAGTCTACATGATTGTAAAATCATCCCCATTACTCAAAAACTGAGAAATATCAACTTTGATGGCAGTAATTAGTTATGGGGTACTTGGCATTTGCAAAAACGGAATTGTTGAGGTATGGCTTAGGTAAACAAAACCCCTCCATAGTTCATACAAGTAGTAAAGCCTTCCCAAAATTGATCTGTTACTTTGGAAGTGAAAAATTACCTACACTTCAAGAGAAGAATAAAGTTTTGAGTCAATCAAGAGACTGGGGTAACAGAGCACAATGATGCCAAGAGGGAGAATTGGAAGACACATCTATAGTTTTTATAACAGCATTAAAAAATATCTTTCCAATTGGATTGTAATGCTATCAATTTTTAAACGATTTCCATACAACCATAAAAAAAGATTTGACTTCTTTCTTACTCCTAGATTTGGAAGCAGAAGCCATGTTTAAAGGAATTGAGGAATGGATTTTAGTTGTAATGCTTCAAGGATTTGTCTTGCTGTGCCATTATAACTGGGATCTGTGAAGGGGTATGGGGGGGGGGGATTAGAGATAGATAGATAGATACACGTTTCCCGGAAAATAAGACCCGGTCTTTTTTTTTTTTTGCCTCCAAAAGAGGCACCAGTTCGTATTTTTGGAGGGTGTCTTTTCAACGTTCTCACCTCGCAGCGGCGGCAGACCAACAGCCCTGCCCAGCTCCAGATTGATGCGTGTGGTGCCCCCCAGCCTGCATTTCGCCATCTGGAAGGCCTCTGCAGCCAAAAACCAACCTACAGATTCAATCCGTAGCTCGGTTCTTGGCTGCACAGGCCTTTCCAGAAGGCATCTGATGGCACAATGCATGTGGGGGGGGGGTGCCGTGGTGTCCATCTGGAGCTCCATTCTCAGCTGCAGAGGCATTTCCTGAAGGCTTCTGATGGCAGAATGGCGACTAGGGGCGACGCGTGCGAGCAGTGGCGAGTGGCCACAGAAGAAGTGGGCCGACAAGGCAAGGCAGGTGTCGATTCATGGAAGGCCTGGCTGCAACAGTAAGAGTTTGCAGGGTGCGTGGGGCAGCTCCACCCCCCCCACCCCAACTTGATTTTTAGGTGTGCGCCTTGCCCCAAAAACTAGGGCTTATTTTGGGGATAGGGCTTATATTAGGCCCACCCCCCAAAATCAAGCTAGGGCTTATTTTCACGGTAGGTCTTACTTTTGAGAAAACACGGTACTGGCTTAAATCTAAATCCTAATATTTATATGAGTAATGGGTTGAGCTGCAAGACAGCAACCTAACAAGAAGCAGTATTTGGCCTGCCAAAACTTTTTCACAATAACACAAACCGTCATTCTTTCACAGAGGTTTATTGCTGGGTCTATGAATCAGTGGCATAGTCCTACTTATTCAAGTCTGCTCTTCAAAAGGCACTGAGAGATCAGAAACAACAGAAGTTAAAAGGAAGATAATTGAAAGATAATTTACCGTCTCTGTTGGTATCCATCTGGCGGAAGATTTTTTCAGTTCTTTTCTCTGGCGTTGATTCATCTTCTGGCATCTTCATAACTGAAGAAACCATCTTGTAGATTGCCTAAAAATGGAATATGAAAAGGAAGGGTCTAGAGTTGCATAATTTCAGAAACATCTATGGGAATTCTGTATATTGGCAAACCGATCCCAGGTAGCTTTCAGGAGTTTAGGTAACTAAAGCTTCCTGTTCTATCCTGGACTTTACAGATATACTACACAATTCTCATTATATGCTGAATGGAAATAAGTACTCATTATTTACAGCATTAATTACTGAACAGTGGGAGTAAAAGTTAATGACCAATCCAATACGTAATCTAATTGTATATTTCTTACAAAGAATGGTATTGTATTTATTTACTGTAAGGATTCAGTATATTCTATATTTAAAATAAAGGAAACCAATAAAGTATCCTTAAAAAGATTACTGTACAACTATAAAACACTAACAGAAGAAAAATCTTATCTGAAAAAAATTAGAATGACAATTATTTTGTTTAAAAGGAGTAATTTATGTGATGCAGGTATACATAAAGTTGGGTTGCAAGTATAATAAACATATCCTCCTGGGCATCCCTTAAGGAAATCCTATTCCCTCCCATGAAGGAACAAGTCCACTTAAATATGTTTTGAAATGAAAGGATACTGACATGTGGTTGAATCTTAGAAATATATATGAGACTCTTAACCATGAAATCCTAGATATCTCCATTCAAAATTAGTCTTGGTAATTATAATTATTCTCAATTAACTCAGTACAGGACTACAACCCTATCTTACAATATATATATATTTACCAGAGAAAAGTTACATTACTGTATACTTTATGGTTCAAGTATATTACTTTCAGTTAAGTAGACATCCTCAGTCTGGTATGTTACTAATTGTGGATGTCATGAATTGTAGTTACCTAGTACCTGCACTGAAGAGCCTCTAGTAAACTAGTATATTAGCTCCACCTATAGTAAAGTAGCAGTATATTAGCTCCACCTATACTGGAGATCTTTGCATTTAGAAAAAAATACTGGTATATTAGTTTCTCCTATATTGGACATCTAAACAAATGTTTATTTGTTTATCAGTTTTTATTTCTAAATTCAACTGCTACTCAGTGATGTCAAATTAATAATAAAGTATAAATGCAAAGTAGTAAATATCATTTTAAATGTCATACATAATTGAACAGGTCTGCAAAAATCTGTATGACCACTTATTGATGGCGGGAAAGTGACATAGAAAATGTTTTGCCCTCTAGCAGTCATACAGATTTTTGCAGCAAGCACTTATGGTGACCCTAACTGAGTCACTAGGAAAAACTGAATATTGAAGAGAAACAGCATCAGGAAAGAGACTGCCTTACAAATCACAGGAAAAATGCTAATACAGCTTTTCCTCAGGTTGGAGAAAACTTAGTTATAAGAGAATAGCCTTATTATTCTCTTACTATATGCAAAAATAGCCTTTAATACTTTTCCGGAAATAAGCAAATTTTTTCCCCGCTGCAATTTCTACCATATGTCCCACACTCCAAGTTCATCTATATTCAAATACAGAGGAAATCCAGATTGCTTCCTGATAGACTGGTCCAAATTGTCTCTTCCCTTCCCCCTTCTTTCACCTTGCCATTATTGTGGGCAATTCCAACAAATACTGTGATAATGACACAAGCTGCCAAAAATAATAAAGCTTAAGCTTGGGAACTCTAATATGAAAACAAATCACCAGGTAACAAAGACAATCTCAACAATAGTCCTTCATTAAAAATACGAATTTCAGAAAGCTAGTTAAAATAGGCTATTTATAGAACTACAAAAAATAGTTGCTATAGGCTAAAATAAATGTCTAAAAAATCTTTCTGACATGTGACATTATTTATTCCTCCCAAAAGCAAATTGGAAATTCAAGAGATGCCACAATTTTGCTGGCCCACGTCTCATCTGAGACTGTATTAATGGCCATCAGGGAATCCTCTGGTCTCAGTTCCACAGAAGGGATATGAAATAACATTACTTTAGCATGCTAGCTGGAGTAGATGAAACATTTATACTAAAACTTTATCTCAAATATTCTTGGGTGGTGAAATCCACCTGTTATTGTTTAAATGGTGGTAGCAACAGCACAAAGAACACTTCAAAAGAGGCAAAAGAAGGGCGGGTGTCAGTTCAAGGAATAGAACAACTTTAAAGGTGATGAAAGGAAAGAATGCAGCACAAGTAGAGAAATGAAGGTAGGAAAATTCACTCCTCTGTATGACAAAAGGAGGATGGGGACAATGTTATCTATCAAGTTTTTATCCCAACAAGAATAATCAGGATTTCCAAAGCTTACTCCAAGGGTATTGAAGTAAGTAAAGTAAGTTAGTAAAGTAAAGTTAGGCTGAAGGTCTTCCACTGAAGACCTTGGTAAAGTAAGTTAGACTGAAGGTAAAGTAAGGTAGGCTGAAGGTCTTCCACTGATTTCTGATTTGAACTTTGTCACTTCAAGTGCTAATCCAAGATTAACTGCTACAACATATTGGTTTTTCACTGGCTTGGCTATAACCATCCATACTGCACGCACACACACTAGCCAAATAAGGAATCAAAATTCTGTATTACAAAGTAGACCACCGAGAGAATAGAATTTTCTAATTGCCTTGATTTTCTAATTGCCTTTTCAGTAAAGCTGACAGCCATTGTTTTTTGGTTACACAGGGAGGGATTACAGCTGGCAGAATGACATAATTTACCAATTGAAATATGGAACACTTAGATAAAACAGAATTTACACTGAGAATCCAATTTCTTATTTAATGGTCTTCAGAAGGAGACACATTTGAATATCTTGGCAGAGATTAAATATTAATATTAAATTACATTTTATAGTGAAGAGAACACGGTAATTCAAGAATGCTGAAAAATTTACTCATTCATTGTTTGCATAGTGAAAGAGGGAGGGAGGGAGGGAGGGAGGGAGGAAGGAAGGAAGGAAGGAAGGAAGGAAGGAAGGAAGGAAGGAAGGAAGGAAGGAAGGAAGGAAGGAAGGAAGGAAGGCTGGTTCTTATAAGTGATACATACCTGGACTATTTCTAACATTTCTGCTTTGCTGATGTATCCATTTCCGTCCAGGTCATACATACTGAACGCCCACTTCAGCTTTTGCTCCAGTTTCCCTCGGGACGTTACACTCAAAGCTATGATAAATTCTCTGAAATCTATTGTTCCATCGCCGTTTGCATCAAATGTACGGAACACATGTTCAGCAAATTTAGAAGCGTCCCCATAAGGAAAAAAATTCCCATAGATTTTCTTAAATTCCTCCATGGACAAATGTCCACTTGGACAGTCTCTGAGAAAGCCTTTGTACCATTCCTGGATCTCATGTTCAGTAAAGTCTGTGCTTTCTAGCAAATCTTGCATCACTTCTGGGCGTAACTTGCTGTTCTGTTTTCCCATGGTGGTATCAGGATTTTATCTAAAGAAGGGAGGGGAAAAAAGCAGTTTATTCTCTTGTTTACAAAACCAAGGGATGATGAGCAGTGTGGGCCTTAGACAATCTTTTAAAAGGCTGGTTCTCTTGGGTGATGATTAACATTTTCATTTGAAATAGCTCAACGAAGTCCACTTCTCCCAAACCAGAAGAATCCCTCAGCATGCAAATGAGAAATAATATATTTTGACTAGGGATTGAACTTCCTTACGTGAATACCATGTTGTGTTTTGTAAGACAGTATGGAAGAGAGATCCCTGCTCTTAAGTGGGAAGAGACATGAAAGACGGAAGAAGGATATAGCTGGACATGATCTAATGAGCCAATGCAAAGCCCTACCAAAGGCCTGCTCAGAGGCCCTGTTTTCCTTAAGGCTGTTTATATCCTGTAATGCAGAATTTCTCAACCTTCACAACATACTGGATGGGGAATTCTGGGAGTCAAAGTCCACACACCTTATAGTTGTCAAGGTTTAGAAACACAGGTGTAGTGAATTGTTTTATTTACCATATTCATATAGCCATCTATCTCACATTGTGCCCGGGGAGGGGGGCATACATAATAAAACAATTATCTATTTCCAGATGGCATAACCAAAAGAGATTTTCAATAAAATGCCAGTTTTACAAACTTCACCCTAAAAGCTTACTGCAGGCATATTAACCTAGTGATCCCCAAATGATTTTGACTGCAATTCGTACATGCAATAGCTAAACCCACTGTTTACAGGTATTGCAACCTTTAATTTAAAATACCTGAAAATTCTGATTCAATAGTAACAGTGGGATATCTGCTCCAATAATCAAAGCCAGGGCAAGACAACTTCATACAGACTTTCTGTAATGTAAAGAACAGAAAGGGTTACAAAATCATATTGATCAACTAATTAGATTAGTAACGTCCATATAAAAGAGACAACATTTCTGTGTTTAATGCACATTATTGCAAATATTAGTGGTGTTATTCTATTGTTTGTCAGGTTTCTGTGACTATTATATCATAAACTTGTGAAAGTACACATAGAACTTCGCTATAGTCATAATGGATCTAAGAAATTAAAATCATGTCATATATCTAATAAGCAACATTTTAAAAACCAATATTTCAACAATAAATTCAGCAATTTCATTAGTTTTCTCAATAGTTCTCTACAAGGGAGTACATGAAGAAAAAGATTCTCAACTTCTTGAATAATGAGAGGTTCTTTGAGTTATTTTCAGGAGTTACAACAGCAATTTCTACACAGGAAGTGGTGGTAAACAAGATTACATTTTGGTAGATGGTCACTTTAATAGCAGAAACAAAGGCAGAAAATCAAAACCCATAAAGAAATGATTTTCACCAAGTATGTCTTAAGGAAATGCAATTTAACATCAAAATTACCATCATATTGTAAATGTGGTACAAAGTACAAGAACATCCCACTGCTCCATCCCTTTCCTGATTTCTGTTCCTTTCCCTCTGCTCACCACAATCCGCTTATATCCCAAGGAAGCTCATAAAGATCTCTATCTTATTTATCCCCAAAACAAACCCATCATGTAAAATGATGTGTGATTAGCACAAAATCTTCAAGAAAGCTATATGACTTAGAGTTCGAACACAGAACATCTCCCCTTTTCTCTGAGACTTTAACCATGATGCTACATTAATTCTTATAGGTGTTTGGCCTTCTTAATGTAGGGTTGGGGCAGGTTTCCCTCCTGTTCAATCTTGTCCAATTCTCATAGACTGCCTGGATAAATCCCTACAATATTCTTGGCAAAGTTTCTCAGAAGGGGTTTGCCGTTGCTTCCTTCCTAGGGCTGAGAGAAACTGACCAGCTAAAAGTCACCCGGTTGACTTTGTGCCTAAGGCTTGACTAGAAGTCATGGTTTCCCAGTCCAGAGGTATGATTTAATAAGGGTTTTAATAATAATGTACCACAGGCTCAGACTAAGTATGAACTCCCAGTAAGTTGCAGTAATTATCTATATCTTCTGCACTACCTTAATGGCTTTTCCAACTTGGGGTTCCCTCCAGCCTCAATATATTGGCTCACATCTCTAATTACTCCCAGCAACCACAGCCACATAGATCACCATATATGGATTGTGTCAAATAGAAGTACCGTGAAAGGAATTTTTATTATTCAGTGTGTGCCCAATGTGCTCATACCTAAGACATCCATGTTCCCTCAGTCTAGTGTATAAGTCAATCGATTTAGTCTACTTTTTTAGTGTAGAGGTCAATAGATTTAGTTACTAAACTGCTTAACTATCTTTCCTGAATACAACTCTATCGTGGCATATATTTTCCTTGAGTTGCAATCTTTGTTTAATCAGTGAATGGCATTCGATTCACGAACCATGTTTCCATAAAGTGCAACATTCCCAAAGATGCTGATAATAGTATTATAGCATTACCAAAAGGAGTCCAGGGTCAAAGAATCGGAATAACAGCCAGTTTGATTGGCGTTCATGGTGCATAAGCACACTTTTACAATCTTGTCAGACAGGGATGAACAGAATTCTGTATGTTCTAACCTGTAATCAGTTATAAAGCAACTCTTTGTTAATAGCCAAATGTGCTCTTCTTCAATCTTTGTAACATATATAAGAATTTGGCGGACAGTCTCTGGCATTCTTATGGAAGGAGACTAGTGACTCATTCTAACTGGCTAGCTTTAATAAAACAACTTTTGGATCCCCTCCAATTGTTGGTGTGTTCTTAGGTAGGTTTTTTCCAGGATGTTGCCTTACCTGTTCTTTTTGCTATCCTTCTGTGATTGGTCTCTCACTCAAATTACTTCCAACTGGAAGAGGGAGTTTTACTTCTCCTAATAGGTAACATGACGTGTAGGTGCAGCTATCCAAACAAAACCTGCAAAGGGCTAATAATCAAATATCCCAGTTGCCAAAAAAAAAAAAAGGGAACCAAAACAAGGAAGCATTTTTTCAGCCAACTATCCTAACTGTAAAGGTCAGATGACACAAAGCTAAATAGCAAATCAAAAGGTATATGTGATCTTTATAGCCAACAAAACATAAAGCAAACCAACATCTGTAATTATATGAGTATCTCTGGCCAAGATAATTCAACCAGGAAGAAACCCACAATACGTTTGGGAGGTGGGCAAATGCGCGCACATGCACACACACTCATCGTATTCCAGTGAAATGAACGAAGCATCTGGAGCATAAGGAATGGCAGATTTGAAATCCAGAAATACCCGTAATGGAGAAATGGATCGGAAAGATGGCAGAGCTTGCAGAAATGGCTAAATTGACTTGTTTGATTAAGGAAGGAACAACAGATATAAAACATTGGAAAGCCTTTATGGACTTTTTGTTGAAAATGGATAAATAATGGGTGGTTTGGGGATTTATTGATTGAAAAGGTTTGTTTAAGGGAAAAAGGGAGCCATGATATGTAACTTAGTAGGGTGGAGATGGTAATTATTATGTTTGTAACGGCTGCAAAGATTGGAAGTCACTTCTCTAGGTATCCCTCTTTTTCTTTGTCTTGTGTTCTTTCACTTTTTCTTTTATTCTTTCATATTTCTTTTTCACATTTTGGTTCTGTAGTTTTTTAATCTCATGTAAAATTTCTTTATATTAAAAAACACTCCAGATCAGAAGCGTTTTTAAGGAACAAAAGCTTGCATACACAAAAATTGAGTGCAAAATATACTTTACCATAATAAAATAATAAAGAATGAAAACATGCATTTAGATATTTTCATAGTCAAAACACCCATTTTTAAAGTATTTAGTCCTAAAATAAACTCTATGAGGAGAGAGGAAGAGTGAACTGCCAATGTATTAGTGCAAAGTGATCCTCTATAAATAAGGAGCAAGTACTAAATTGAAAGTTATCCTTTAGAAAAGGACTACTAGCTCCCAATTTGAACATGATTCCATGCAGTACAATTAAGTCTGAATTGCCTAAAAATGCTTAAGAAAGGATCGTCAGTTCATGGATTGGATGGGATTAAAGTAGGAGGAGGCAACATTTGAGCAACTGGGTTGCAACTTGGCCTCCTGTTTTTCCAGATAGACATTTATTTGTTTTTGATTGTATATTACAACATTTCTAGGCTGCTCTAACCTTTCACAATTCAGAGTGGTTTACAAAAAATGATGTAACATCTCTGGAAGTGGTAGGGCTAAATATTTCCAGTCTTTCTATATACTGAGGGATTAGGGTAGAAATGGAGACAGGATGACCTGGAGGTCTACCCATTCCTTTCCCTACTCTTAAATCTTCCCAAACAGTCTAAAGTCTCACCAATAAAATCCAGTGATTTTGCTATCAAATTTCATAGGCACAATCTGGCCATGCTGGGAGTTCAGGAAGGAGTATCAACGTCTCCAATTTATACAGAGCAAGTTTTCTGAATTCAAAACATAGCCCAGCTTTCCCTGACCTGGAGCCCTTTAATGATGCTGGGACTATAATTCTCCGTCACTTTACTTTGCTAGCAGTGTCATCATGAGTGCTGTCAGTGTGTGTACATGCACACATAAATATTTGGGAGCAGCCTTCTATCCAGCTGTGCAACCCTTACAAAGAACATGGTTATTTTGACACTCTGGAAAGAGCTGTACCGCTTATATTTTTGTACTTAGCACAGCATTATTTCAAACACTTTGCAGAGCCCTGCTAAAGAACATAGTTTCAACTGCATTTGTTCTTTAATATTTAATTGCCTTCAACTGCTTAATAATACATGTTTGAACTATTTAACTATTTTCCTTTTTTTCTCCCAATAGCTTAGATGTCCAATGTTGCCGGGCCTTGATCACTCCTGCCAACTAACCTTGACTGGGCTCAGCTTCTTAATGTGTATCTTACATAAATATTCCTTATGTACTAGGAAATCTCCATGTTGAAGACAGGAGTCTGTCTTTGACAACTAACACCATGAAGCAATTCAGAAGGATTTGTAAATTAATTCATAGTTAGATTATCCTTTCAGCCTTCCAGTTTCCTTTATTTTTATCATCTCACAGATGATACTCTAGGGATAGGAGTACCTTCTCCAGCTGCTCTCTTCTCTTCCAAGGCCACAGAGCAAAAGCTTATTGAACACCTGAGACAGGAAGTCCCAAGAGACACAATTCACAGATGCAACAGTATACCCAATTCAACATCCAACATTCAACAAATAACTCAATTCAGCAATCCAGAAATACTGGAGTTACCAAGCCAGGAATTTGTGTATGACAGGTAAATACTTCTAACATTTACAAAAGCAACAGCCCATAACACTTTGGAAGTCTCTGATTTAAACATGCTATTTTTATCTTGCCTTTATTATACTAATAAAGCCGCTCGATTCCTAGTGACAGACTTTCCCCTGCTGTACTTGGCAAACTCAAAGAATATGTTTTGCAATAGTAACTGAAAACAACATGATTTTTGCAAATGGCACAAGAAACGGAGATAACATTTGGGAGCCCAATCCTGATGAAGACCAATTTTATCAAAAATATCAATCCCTGCATCCAGGATCAGCGCAAATTCTGCACCATAAAAGGGCACTGGCACTAGTTGCAAGTACAAAAAAATGAGATGCAATATCAACAACAGACTTTGCATAGGCACCCTCAGCTGTTGAGACTGGTGATAAAATCAGGATCCAGCAGGCCCTTATGTAATTAAAATTATACATAATAAGCCATATTAAAAATGGTTTGGGAGGCATGAAGTAGAATTCTACAGAAGGGTGCCTTGAATGCCTGCAGTAATTGCCTGCATGATAAAGATTTATTCCTGAAGATTTGCATTATTACAGTATTCATGATGCTACTAAAATAATATAAGCACCTTTTGCAGAAGATGCACTGACAAAGCATGAAATCTCAAAGCTTCTTAGGAAACAATAAGTTATCATACAATGTGTGTAATGATAGTGATTAGCTATAGCTTTGTGGAATAAATTATTACTTTCCCTGAGCCCTAGTTGAGCATTCTTCCTCACAGAATTTCGATCCTATGAAGACAGTCTCCAACAACAATATATATGAGTTTTCAATATTGGAAACTGTGTAGTCAGACTCCCTAGACAATTTTAAACCCTACATCAATCTACTTCAAGAAGAGAAGTTGGGACTGCAACTCTCATAATTCCCATGTATCCTAACAAATTGGGGGGGAAACAGATTGGAAGATACAACCAGGATTCTAAAATATAAAGAAGCACCAGCTCCTCTGTGTCAGATTGTTGGCTTCAATGTGAATGTCCGGTGAACAATATGGATATATGTCCACAGAAAGTCTTGCTAGAGTTGAACACAAAAATTTCTTCTGACTTCTTCAGAATCTCTAGAACCCAAAACCAATCATAAATCCCAAGAAAACAAATCAAACAATAAGGTGGGCAGAGATGAAAAAAAAAGAAAAACTCAAACAACATTCAGGAGGTGCAGGAAACATACCCATGCACAGGCATAAAAGCCTTAAATGCTTACATACGAATGCTCAAAGCTTGGGGAACAAACAGGGCGAACTAGAAGCAATAGTATATGAGGGAGGGTATGACATACCGTAGTTGGTATTACAGAAACCTGGTAGGACGAAACCCATGAATGGAATGGACTGGTGGATTGTTCAAAAGAAACAGCTCTACAAAAAGAGGAGGGGGAGTTGCACTATATGTAAGAGAACACTACATATCTACAGAAATGCACATGATCAAAGATAAAATCTCTCCAGAATGCATATGGGTCAATATAAAAGAGAAAAAAAGTGACATTACCATAGGTGTATATTACAGACCACCCAACCAATTAGAAGAAATAGATGAACTCTTTGCCAACCAGTTAAGCAATGTATGTAGGAAGCATACCATAATAGTAATGGGAGACAAACTATCCAGATATCAACTGGGAGACAAACTCTGCAACAAGCGGGAGATCAAACAGATTCCTAACCAACCTAGCTGACAACTTTGTCATTCAAAAGGTGGAGGAGGGAACTAGACATAAAGCCATATTGGACTTAATTCTAACTAATAGAGAAGAAGTGATTGAGGGAGTTGAAGTTGCTTGAACCTTGGGTGAAAGTGACCACATCATACTCCGACTGGTTGGTCCAGGGGGAGGAGACGGGAGCAGGTCTTGAGACGGTTGTATGGGAGGAGTTTGACTCTGTTGCTCCTGAAGATGTGGACAGGGTCCTGGGGAGACTGAATGCAACCACATGTTTATTAGAT
>NW_015386763.1:27687-30521 GCF_001527695.2 Protobothrops mucrosquamatus
ACCTACAATGGAGGACTGGAGATTGAAGGTTTCGTATCTTGCTGAAATGGCAAAAATTTCGGCTTATTTGAAGAATCATTCAAATGAACAATTTTTATCAATATGGAGAAGATGGATTGTTTATATTCAAAAAAAGCATAGAATGGTGGAATATAACTTAGGCTTTTAGATAACTTGTTTCTTTTTTTACATATTTCACATACTTATGTAGAATAATATTTTGTGGAGTTAGGGATATTAATAGTAGTTTACTTTTATTTGAATAGTATCCTGGGACTAGGTTTGGGAAGTCCGGGGGGTGGGGGGTGGGGGGTGGGGCTTTTATTATAGCATTGTGATGTACTTGTGATGTGTTTTCTTTTATGATGAAAATAATAAAAATTTATACTTGAAAAAAAAAAAGAAACAATGGTTGGAAACTGATCAAAGAGAGAAGCAACCTGGAATTAAAGAGAAAGTTCCTTACAGTGAGGACAATTAGCCAGTGGAACAACTTGCCTTCAGAAATCGTGAGCGCTCCATCACTGAGATTTTTAAAAAGAGGCTAGACAGTCACTTGTCTGAGATGGTATAGGTTCTCCTGCTTGAGCAGGGGGCTGGATTAGAAGATCTCCAAGGACCCTTCTAGCTCTAGTCTATTCTCTATTCTATACCCAATTCGTAGATCAAGAAATCAGGTCAACCTTTTTCTACGTTTTTCCAAATTAGCATTTTTCCCCCAATTATTTCACAAGGATAAGACTTTCCCATCTAGGTGACAAACCTTTTTTATTCCTCATGTTTTCCTGCAAGTGCAAGATTTTGGGTTTTTTTCAGATCTGAGTATTGATCCATTGGTTGCACAGGAATTTTTTGACTGCCTTGTTACCTCTTGTGGGCTGAGAGAGAGTATCTGACCTAAAGTCATTCAGCCAACTTTCATGCTTAAGGCAGGACTAGAACTCACATTCTCCTGGTTTCTAGCTTGGTGCCTTAACCATTAGCTCTCCATGTAGTTACAAGTCTTCTGCTCCCTAAATAGCCCAGGGGTCTGCAACCCTTACAACTTTAAGACTTGTGGACTTCAGCATAGCTGGCTGAGGAATTCTGGGAGCTGAAGTTCACAAGTCTTAAAGTTGTCAAGGTTGCAGACCCCTGAAATAGCCCAATGAATAGAGTTTTCTCTTGACTCTCTTGGGATTAGATAGAAGTGTGGAGAGGCCAGGAGGGTGCAGATTGCTGGAAAATCTATAGGTAGCCCTCAATTTAAAACCATTGGTTTAGCGACTGTTTGAAGTTACAATAGCACAGAAAAAAGTGATTTACAATCACTGCATCCCTCACAGTCATATGATCAAAATTTGAACCCTGGGCAACCTGCATGTATTTCGACAATTGCAGTGTCTGGGGGTCATTTGATCACCATTTGTGACCTTCCCAGTCATCTCTTTAAAGCAAAGTCAATGGGAGAAGCCAGCTTTGCTTAACTACAGTGATTTGCTTAACAACCGTGGAAAAAAAATGGTTGTAAAATAAGGCACTTAACAATTGCCTTACTTAGCAACAAAAAAATTGATTCCAATTGTGATCATAAGTTGAGGACTGTCTATAATGAACAAGACATTCACATGTACACCCCTCAGCTGCCACCACCCCAAACCACACATTCCACCATGGAATTTTTCCTCTTGTTTGAATTATTTCTAAAGCAAATCCTCTTTCATCCAACTGAATGCGAACAGACTAAATAAAAGAAGCCCACAAAAAAATTCTTTGCTTGGTATGACCTGATCCCAGACTTCTCATAATCTACTTATATGTGTATTTTGATAGTTTTATAGTGTACCATAACCAAACATCTTTGGATGGTTTATGTAAGAATGTTTAAAATTCAATATAAATAATAAAAGTGCAAAGTCATGTGAAAATACACAATAGATATAAAACAATACAAACAAATTTCAAAAAGCCTTTACTATTTTAAAAAGCCAAAGTCCATGGAAGTAGTAATCTATTTTCTTCAGAATTTGGCCTTTACCAAACATGGACACAGAAACATCTATTTTCCAAATTTGATATCACACACTTTTATTCATAGCACAATATCAATTAAAATAGGGAAATAAAAGTGCAACAAATGCCACATAAAGTTATTAAGATTATCATAAATATATTTATAAATAAACCCATTCTGAGATTTAAAATAGAGCTTTTAAAAACCCATCCTGCTAATAAATTACAGCATGGAAAGAAATATCAAGTTTCTTAAAAGTATCCCAAAAATGTTAGCAAATGAAACATCTAAAGAACTAAGATTTTAAGCTGAATAAAAATACACATGCCCTCATGCCCAACTATTCTGTTTTCTACATTAATGCAAGATCACTATGAAATTATTACCTTCTCAAAGTATATTCAATGAGTACCTTTTCCCACTCATCATTCTCCAAACTATGCTTGTTAATGTCAAATGTCAAAGGTATAAACAGGAACAATTGCAGATTGCTATTTTTTATGAACTTCTAGTTGTTTATGGAATTTAAAGATCAAAAGAGAAGGCTCTGTTCCTTTAGATTTATTCTGGCATAGATGTCCTACAGCTGCTGCATCTTGTCTTCAACTTCCCTTTATCTTTTCTTTGTAGTGTCTCAGCAGGTGGCTAGAGATGTGAGGGGAGACAGGAAGAAGCAACAATGTTCTCATCAGAAAGATGGTGTCTTCCAAGCATCCAGACTACAAAGACCATCTTGTCAATGGTTTCTGAGACTTGGCTTCATATTTTGCTATTGTTTCAGATGCCCCCATCAATAGCCCCTCTCACCACCATTTCATCATTGCTGCATATACCAGGAGAC
>NW_015386763.1:32481-43687 GCF_001527695.2 Protobothrops mucrosquamatus
AAAAAAAGAAAATAAAGTTGGCTTAGCATGACGCATACACAAAAGGAAGAATTGAATACTATTTCATACCTAGACTTTTACTATTGTCTCTACAGAAAGTAGCAATTTTCCAAAGTTGGGGGGCTCTGTTTCATTTGTCTGATTTCTTCCAGTGTTGGGGGTAAACATCACTTTAATCAGGCCCTGAACCCCACTCTTGTGCAGTCTGCTTCTCTAAGTTTTCCCCATTTCAGCTACAGGTAGTCCTCAAGTTATGGCAGGAATTTCTATGGGTTTGTGAAGCACATCACATGACCGCATTGGTTAGCAACAGCAATCCCTGCAGTCCCCATTGCCATCATTAAGTGAGGACTGTGGGTCATTAAGCGGGCACCTCAACACAATTTCCTGCTGACTTCCAATTACTAAAGTCAGTGCCTTTATCAACTACCCTGGCTTCAGTACTTGGCTAAACCCACGCCACCTATTTCAGCAGAAGTTTTTAGCCTGCAATCACCCCCTCCGCCCAAAACTCCAGTTTCCAAGACTCCCTCCTGGAATGTCACGCCTGTTGGAAAACTGAAACCTTTATTCTTCATTCCAGCTGACTTCCTGGAATATAGAAAACATTCATAATAATCACTTCAAATGAGAAAAAATGTTTATACCTCCACATTCTTTTCCACATATATCATTTTCTCAAATAGGGAACTCTGGATGAGCTGGCTCTTAACTCCCATTCTGGCTGGGGATTATAGGAGGAGAATATGTCTTACGTAAGGTCATTAAGCTTCACAAAAGCCATATAAAGATAAATAATCTAATTAAAGACATATGGAGAAAAATATATATCAGTCACACATGACATAATATATTTGAAGGGACACTGTACACATGCTTTGGTCTTACCCACTGCTGTTTTTACCCACTGATATTATCATTGCAAACAAGGTTCTTAGTAGGAATAAGACAGTATCGTTAATTATATTCAATTGTATCCCCCCCAAAAAAAGAGATTATATATTCCTGAAAGGATACTTACATATCAGATTTTAAAGCCTGGTTAACAAAATTTGTCAATTTTCAACTTTTGAACTATCTTTTTATTGAAGAAAATGGCATTCTAGACATTATGATTCCATGCGGCCAGGAGTAAAAAGTGAGTTGCAGTGATATTACAAACATGTAACTACTATCTTGGAGAAAAGTAGATAATTCAAAGGGTTTCTTTCACTTTTTCTGTTTTGTGCCAGCCTACTAGTTTTGTTTTGTTTTTGAATTACATTCATATGTTACTAAATTTCTCCTTTGTAGTTTAAAAAAATGATAACCTTTTTAAATTAAAGAGATTCATTTAACTAAAAAAGGTATTGCACCACCATTTTATTGAAGTGTAAAGTAGGTCCAGATAACTGTTAAGAGACCACCACATTATAATGAATATAGCCTTTTGAAAATGAAAATAAATATCTAAATCTCAATAAAACCACTTTGCAGAAAAATCTACACATTCTGCTATAAATTAAATCCTAAGGTCACTGTTAAGGGGCATTATTTATTTACTTACTTATTTGATTTCTACAGCCACCCATCTCAGAAAATGACTCTGGGCAAATATAGAAATCAATCAGTCAATCAATCAAACAAACAAACAAACCTGTTCCTTGTATCTGACAGAAAACTCAAAGTGAGTGAATTGTGGTTCCTCCTTGCCCCTTTCTAGTTTTCTAGCCATTTCATCCAATTTTGCTTAATGTCTCCATCCCAACATAAATAGCTAAGGAGCAGAAAGGGTTCTGTAGTAACAAATTAAGGCAAATATAGGTGTCCCAGGATAATGATTCAAGATCCAGTCTGGGTCAGTCACCAGAACCAGAGGTTTGGTCTTCTGAGCTTTCAGACTCATGCTGAAGCCCATCCTCAAGAAACTTCTCTTTAGCAGAGTGTGTGCTTTGGACTATTCTGTGTATGGTGTATATATGGTGTCTGGTTATGTTTGGCCTTTTAGTTGTCAATTGGGGTGTTGATGGCTGACTATTAAGTCATTGACGGTTGTTTCCTTGTGTTGCCAAGCCCTCACCACCTAAGTACTTGATAAGCTGGTGGTAAATCAGCACTCCTTTTGACTGATGAAGGACCCATTTCCCAAGCTTCAATCACTTCCCTGGCTATTTTTGTGCCTGCTCGTCCAACAATCTTAGTAGCTGCAGAATTGAATGTATGTTCTTGTTCATTGCAATGTCAGGCTAACAGTGAGTTTGGGTCTCCTTGTCTGATTACTTGCGTATGTTCTTGCAATCTGGTAGTTAGCGTCCTTCCCATCTGTGCTACATAGTTACAGGGGCAATCCATGCAGGGGATCCAGTAGATTATATTGGAAGTATCTCCTGCCTCCAAGTGATCTTTATAATGCATAATTTATACTCGTCTTGTAATAACTTCCAGGATGGTAATAAATATTGCCTATACTTAGCCACAGAAGTTCATTGTGTAATTGTGGCCATGAACTATCTTTTACCCAATATCCATCACTGGATTATCTCATTGCATAATCCATCACTGAAATATCTCCATCACTGGATAATTTGCATTACTGGATAATCCATTACTGGATTATTTTTCAACCAAATCCACATCTGTTGTTGCTGAGGTTAAAACTGAAAACAGAGTAATCTATATTAGTAATAGAGATTATTTATTAGATTATCCCTCCTTTATTACTGTATAAGTAACTCAACGAATATACATAATAATCTTTCCTCCTCCTATTTTCCATATAGCAGAATACATTTTTAAAAATTACATTGAAAGATTTGAATAATTATATTAATATAATATAAAAATAGAGCTGGTACTTCTTGACATATTTCTCATCTGGACTACCTCACAAGGCTGATATTAACTTTGCAAGATTCAAAGTACATTTCTTAACGCTCACCTTTACAGTCCAAGATACTAGAGAGCTTCCCTTGTGAGGTGTTTACCATGCCCCATTTCTTCTGCGAACTCAACTATCTCTTATCTAACTATTTTTAGGCTTTTCCTCCTGTCTCCCAGGGTCATTCGCACATATCATTACGATGAGCAAATTTTTCAAGTCTGTCGGTGTCTTCTTTTTTCTTCCTTCTTATACCACAGGTTGGTAACTATGGCACCTTTATGACCTGTGGGCTTTAACTCCAGGAATTCCTCCCAGAATTCTATCAATAATGACCCAAATTAGGAGCATTGATGGGAAAGTAATAAAAGGCAAGATGGCAGTCTCAACCATATAACTGAAGCCCCACCCCTTTTATGTGTGACCCTGCCTCTGATGTAAGTGGAGTACTTGCCTTTGTTTTTAAATTCAAAATAAAAGATCCCAATCTCCATTTCTTGGAGGAATATTTGTCTTTTCATTTTTTTTTCAGGGCAGGTATTAAGTAGATGCATATTTTTTGAGCCCCTTGAGGCCGTTTTGAAATGTTTCCATAAGAATCTATGGCTTTGAATTAATCATCTGCCAATATAGAAATTAGTAAACAAGTTAGTATTAAATACTTTCAAATGAAACTATTTTATAATGCCATCTGTATATCTAATGGACTGAGTAAGAATAACATAATTATACATCTGCTCTTTTACTCTTATTAATGTCTATAAAAAAGCACAATATGGTGAAGGTTGTAGTCATGGCAACCACAAAGTAGCCTAAGCAATAAGGAAAAATTGCTGTTACAATTCAAGGTAAATATCTCATTCTCTTGCTCCCACCTACACCCTAGTGTAAAAAAAAATAGCACACAATATTTTACATATATCTTTTCTTTTTAACAATTTATTCTGCATGGCAGTGGATAATGTTTAAATAACAACAAAAATGTAAGGTGGATAATTTATTAATACACCTAGGATGAAAACATTTTAAAACATTGAGTGGTAGAGAAAGCAATGATAGAAATAAAGATCACATTGTCTTAAATTCCTGACAAGCCAACTATTAACCAATAAACCAATCCACCTTTAAGCCAATGCAGCCAATTTGGCCAACAGGAATTTCTGCATGTTGCAGTAAGTTAACACATTGCTGACTTTAAAAAAGGAATTCACATACTCTCCTCATCTCTTTCATTATTCTTATTTACCATATCTTCCCTCAGCTTATTTTTTTTCATTACCTTTTTTCATCATCCAAGTTTCACAATGTACCTTCATGCTTAATTCCCAAATATTCCCATAAGTGTCCATAGAGGGGAAAAGTGATGCCGCATAGGCTACTGTGTCATTATGAGTACAAAGTATGCAATTTCTATTAATCATGGCAAATTCATGGCATTTATGGTTGGCATGTGATTTATCCCCACTTTTATTAGTTGTAAGTAACTCAAGATGGCAAACATTCCCAGTATTCCTTTTTCCTATTTTCCCCACAACAACCTTGTGAGGTGAATTGGGCTGAGAGAGAGTGACTGGCCCAAAGTCACCTAGCCACCTTTCATGCCTAAGTTGGGACTAGAACTCACAGCACCTTCACCCCTACACCAAACTGGCATGATGATGTCAGGATGTGTGTGATGTCACTGTGCCTTGCACAAACTTCTATAGTCCCCAGTGGATAAGATTGCTAATCCTGCAGTTCTGATGTTCAAATGCATAACTACAGAGTGGGCAGTACCTGGCTCAACAATAGTAACTGTGAGAGGGCTCTTGGTGTCCTAGTGCACAATCACTTAAGTCTTGGGGTTGCATCAACAGAGGGATAGCATCAAAAGCACAAAAAGTGATAGTGATGCTCTATATTGCACTAGTAAGGCCATACATGGAATATTGTGTCCAATTCTGGTTACCGCAAAAAAGATTTTGAGACTCTAGAAAGAGTGTAAAGAGCAACAAAGATACTTAGGAGATGATGAACAGTTAAGGAAACTAGATATGTCTAGCCTAACGAAGAGAAGGCTTAGCGGTGACATGATAGCTGTCTTCTGGTACTTGAGAGGCAGTCATGGCGACAAGAAGGTTGACTTATTCTCCAAAGCACCTCAGGGCAGGAAAAGAAGCAATGGGTGGAAGCTCATTAAAGAGAGATCCAACCTGGAATTAAGGAGAAATTTCCTGACAATAAGAACAGCTTATCTCCTGGATTTGGGGGTGCCACATTGCTGGATGTCTTCAGGAAAATACTAGACAGTCCGGAATGGAATGTCTCTTGCCTTGGGCAGAGGGTTAGACAAGAAGACCTCCAAGGTTCCTTCCAGCCCTATGATTCTATGATTCTAAGAAGAGAGGTTTCTTCTTCATATGCTTCAAGTTGTCTGTGAATTGCTATACCTCAGCATGTCTGTAATGATTTAAAGTGAAAACTAGGTGTGTAGCTGCAGGCTACATATTAATTCAATATCCAATTTCTTAGGAGGTTGAAAGTTCAACCTAAAATATTTCCATTAAAACATCTCAGGTTAGTGTGGGAAAAGCCCGTGTTTAACAAAACCATGAGATGCTACTTCCTGTCAGCCAAAACTAAAATGAGAACAGATAAATCACAGGAGTATTTTGCTATTTAACTCTTCTATCTATTTAAAGGCAAATAAGAGAGTAACACAGGATGAGAAGACACTTTTTCTAAATCTAAAAAGAAACAGATAAATATTTGGACTGAATCTTTGATTGGAACCACTCTTGTTTCTCTCTTTGCATTTTACTTTCACATCACAACTATCAACAATCAGACTAGATGTTTCAGTGGAAAGGGGCTATTGCAACTCTGCTAACTTAGATCATATCAGCTCCCCTTTTCTAACTATAAGAAAAGTGTTTAGTAACTTAACAGATATTTTACGGAAACCTTAGTTTACTGCTGACTTCAAATCTTTGATGACCGAAAAACTACAGCCCTCCCTCAAGCTATTGAACCAAATCTGAAAAATTAGGTCACCAGATGTATTGATGTAGAAGCTGAAAGTGATACAATGATTATAATGGAACGAAACATGAACTCTTTCCATTGGGTAGGAAAGATAGATTGGATCATTTTTTTAGTATAATTGCTTTAGCTACAGATTCCACTTATTTCTTCACGTTATCTCTGATCTCAAGCAATTAAAAATCAATATTCACCGCCTAATGACCACAAAGCACATCACTGTATAGATAAAAAGTGCAGGATTTATTCTACTCTCTTGGTCTTCCACTCTGCTTACTCTTCATTTACAAGATTCCTACCTCATCGTTATTTCTTTCTACCTGTTTTTCCAGGATTGGAGTCCCTGAGCACTTGTCCCTGACTTTGTTCTGGTGGGGTAGACTTTGACCAACCTAAAACGTATTTCTTCAGATGAATCTTTTTTCTTCTGAAAGCTATAAGCCTGTTTCACTATACTGAAATTACTTTTCCACTCTCAGGAATGCTCACGTACATACACAAATACAGGCTACGGCTACAATCCAGATGTTAGGAATTTTAAGAGGCCAAAGACTTGCTCAGTTTTGTGAGAAAAATGAGGGAAACCTGGTACGTGCTAAGAGATTTTAAACCAAGTTTCTCCTGGGTTTTTTTGTTCTAAAAATAAGAGTCACTTTGCAGAGTTATTAACTGCCTTTCCCCTTTCCGCTACTTTCCGCTACTCCAGCATAGCAGGAAGTAAAAGGACCAGCTGTGTTTGTATCTTGAAAACAAGAGACAGAAAAAGACTACTCTACACACAGCCTGGATATCTGGAATTAAATGGAATGATGCTTTTACAGGAGTATATATCAAGCAATTACCCAGACTCATTTTAAAAAGGCTCTGTAGACATTGTCGTCTCACTGTTTTGAATTTTTCTGCTTCTTTTCACCATCTTGCCACAGTAAATGCATTTACAGGAGGAAATGCAGAATAACTGCATTTATTATTTTTACTATGTTTTATCCTATTTTTCTGCTAAATCCTAGGGACAGAATTTTTAAAAAATCGAAACCACAATACTAAAAACCTAAGAAAAACAGATAAATCCTCATGAGCTATTTTAAATTGAAAAGGTCTCATGAAGAGGAAAGGCTGGCTCTTCCAAAAAGATGAAAGAGTAGACAGGGGTGGAGTACAAGTTCAAAAGGATGCATTCCAGAGCTTGAGGGTGCCACCAGTGTCCTCCATTATATGCACGACATACAAGCATGAGGAAGTGATGACATTTTTAAGTTAGAATGTCCTGCTGACCTTAAGATTTCAACAGGCTCCTATTACAGTCAATGATCTTTTAGAAAAAAGATTCAGAATTGACACAACCAGGAATCATCTATCCAAAAATGTTTTTAGCTATTTTGTAAGAAATGCTGAGATGCAAAACATATTCCTGTGCATGACATAACTATTTTCAAATGGTTAGTGCATCCCTTGTTTAATGTGTTTTGTTTTAACCCATCCAAGAAGTGTCTTTAGTCTGGGAAAATAAAGAATACGGGAATTTTAATCAGTGTCAGTTTTAATCTGATTTTTGCCTCCGACAGCTACTATTCATTAAAAAGAACTCTAGACTGTGCAGTTTTTACACAATAAGTCTTGCTGCTTACTAGATAGTAATAAATTTTTCATCACATAAGCTCTGATGGGTCACTTTCCACTTCATTAGGGAAATTAAGATCCATGGTAGCTGTACTTATATAATATTTAACTTTTACGTATACTAACCCACCTCTCATTGCACTCTGAGATACAGACATGAGTATACCTGATGATGAATAGCACTTTATTACAAACAGAGTTGAAGCTAGATATTTCTTATTCTTGTGCACAAATAAAAAAGGAAGAACTTAATGGTAAGTCTAACTTTCATAATGTCTGGTTTAAATGAAGCTGCTCTTGAAGAGCATTCAGAAGTGGTAGTTTGTCCAAAATATAGCGCTTTGGTTTGTAATGGGTATCCTTTGAAGCACCCACCTAATATCTTTAAAAAGCTGCACTGATTGCCAGACACCAGATACAATTCAAGGTGCATCTTAGGCTAGCAGATCTGAGTTACCTATAAGCCGTATAAATAAATAGATAAATAAGTATCCATCAAAGTACAAGGAAAGCCTCACCTCTCAGGTGCTTGGAAGAAGTTACTAGGGAATCAGCAATATCAGCCCAGTCTAATTTAGACAAACTCTTTTTTCATACATAGAGAAAAAAAGTCAGATAGACACTAGGGAATCGATGGACCAATCTCTCTTAGAAAAAAACAGGCAAAATGTTATGTAATTTGCATTTGTAGTAAGAAATAGCAATAGCTATAACACTTAGACTTATATACCGCTTCACAGTGCTTTACAGTCCACTCTAACTGGTTTACAGAGTCAGCCCCCAACAATCTGGGTCCTCATTTTACCGACTTTGGAAGGATGGAAGGTTGAATCAACCTTGAGCCTGTCAGAATCAAACTCCTGGCAGTGAGCAGTGAAATAGCCTTCAATACTGCATTCTAACCACTGCCCCACCACGGCTCCAATTACTAACATTTTAAACAATCAGTAAAATAATCATTCTTCATTAGCAGGCAACAGAAAAAGTTTTCATTTTATAAATTCAGCTTATAATCACATTTGCAAAAACAACAATCCATCTACAGAACAGCTTTCATAGTTTCACTATGAAGACCTCTTGCAAAGTTGTCTAATTGTCAATAATATCCATCCAATCCTAGAAATGTATTTAAACACTGTTTTGTTCTGTCTTCTTCTTTTTCACGCTATTTTCTTTATATACTTTATTCTTTAAGATAAGCTTTTAATAACTGGATACTAACAAATCAGGTTTTAAGGTGACTTCTGATGAGAGTTCAGCCAGCTATCAGTAACCAAAGTGGCTTTAGGACTAACCTCAGGATCAATCCATGTAATCCCCCATCTAAGTACATTAAAGCAATAGTCAGAATCCAAATTTAATCCCTCAGAATCCTATTGATTCCAATAGCAGAAAGAAGCATAATGCTTGAAATAATTAGAATTTAAACCTCCTAACTATAAAAGGCACTGAAATTCTTTTCTCATAGATCTGCCTTGAATAGAATATTTAATGATTTTAAAAGTTCTTCCTCCCCTCAAACTTTTTCATTTCAAATTTAAATAAGCACCTCATTTCATCATCTGGATCACAGACAATAAAATTTTCTCTGTTTCTCCAATTTGGAGGAAAAAAGATAGGGTTAAACTTACTAATATTTGAAATTTGCCAAAAGTCTTCTTCAGAGACCCTCACCGGATAAATAACCTGCAGCTTTTAGGAGAAAGAAATTATAGCTATTAGCCAGCCAAGGAAGAGTCAGCGGAGAATCATGAATTTAAATCCCACAACACCGTCCATCCTTTTCATTGTACAAAGAATCCAAAATTTTATTTAAAATAGCTGCAGTGAACTTTCAATTCAGTATAGTATTACTGAACAGGCACTCTGTATTGTGCCAGTTTGTTTTCATTACTTTTATGGCACAAAAAAATTAATTTATCTATGAAAGTAAGGAATATTAAAGAGTATGTGGTAAGGATGAATAATTCTACGAACTTATTTTCACTGAAGAAAATAAGCAGCCTATAGCTATGTCTAAACTAGGAGCCGTCGTATCGCAGTGGTCAGAATGCAGTATTGTAGGCTAACTCTGATCACAGCCAGGAGTTCGATCCTGACCAGCTCAAGGTTGACTCAGTCTTCCATCCTTCTGAGGTTGGTAAAATAAGGACCCAGACTGTTTGGGGCAATTTGCTGATATTTTTAAACCACTCAGAGAATGTTATAAAGCACTATGGAACAGTATAAGTCTAAGTGCTATTGCTATTGCCAAACCATTAGAAAGAAACCTTCCTTGATAATTAAATCAAGGGGTAGTGATAAGAGGTACAGTGCTAGAACTTTGGGGGAAACAAAAGTTAACAAAACATAAACAAAATCAAGTAGCATGGATGTGCAAATGCTTTAAAGGTTTTAAACGCCATAGTGCTAATATTCTAATAAAATATTAATGTCATAAATTTGATCGTTACATCAGAAGATGAGAAAATGGCCAGTGATGCTTTTAAAAAAAAGTAAAGAAGAAGGATTTAGATGGTGTCTGGTAAATTATATTCCTGTTGAACTAGGTCTCTTGCAGATAACCAGGTGGAAAAGTATTGAATATAGCATTATCAAACATGTAGGACAGATCTTTTAGAAGAATAGTAAGCGCAGTATCTATATAAGTCCTATTTTCTAAGGCTTGTTTATAAGAATGTTAGCAAGGACACAAAGAAAGATGTGTGGACTTCAATTCCCAGAATTCCCAGCCAGTATGGGGATTACAGGCATTCCTGTAATCTTTGCAGTACCTGTTCCTGGCCTGGCCTATCTCAAATGGGTGACAATAAATGAATAATGGAGCATAAATGATAGACTTTCTAGGGTCCATAGAGATACCCAGTTATCTTAAAACTCTATTCTACCTGAACATAAACTGATAATACAGTTACTAAAGGTTTACTACAAGATAAAGGCACTTTGTATGCTACATATTATTTACTGAGCCATAAAAAACATTCAAGTGTAAATACTATTTTAAAAGCATCTGTTTAAATTAACCCAAACTTTTAGAACTGATACTGATTAAAAGCCAAACTTAAATGGTAGAAATCTAAAAATCTAGTTTCAGCAATTAAACTTGTTTCAGAATATGCTTTAACATGGGAAAAGGCATCCTATTGAACAACTGAATATGAAAGAATAATATTGTCCAAATTCATTAATTACCCTTTGCATTTGCAATTAGCTAAATCTTCTGCGAAGGAGCATTTTTAAGGAAAATGCACTTTAAAATATTTCACTAAATAAACAAAAAGGATCAGTGCAATGGAATGCATGAAGATAAGGCGGTTTGAAAGAAAATGTAGTTCTTCTACTTTTACTTCTCTACCCTGTTCTCATTTCTCCAAAGACCCTGCAAGCGCATTTTCAACGTTGCATATTATGTCTGCGGAGCATGTAATGAATGGAGAGTATCTGAATTAAACCTGGAATTGTAATTCCTCCTTCCCAAACTATACTTAGATTCACATTCTATTTTCAGATTTAAGAGCAAATTTAATTAAACAAAATGTTGTATTCCTTTTCTCCTTTGTAACATAAATTTATTTTCCTTCTTCAATACAAGAATTTGCTTTTGTCTAGATTCTTTGTATCTCGTTCCTTTATATTTACAGTACAATTAAAATTTGTAACATAGACACTATTGTATAACTTTCAGTCCATGTCCCTATACATCATGTA
>NW_015386763.1:43970-71845 GCF_001527695.2 Protobothrops mucrosquamatus
TTTAAGAGCAAATTTAATTAAACAAAATGTTGTATTCCTTTTCTCCTTTGTAACATAAATTTATTTTCCTTCTTCAATACAAGAATTTGCTTTTGTCTAGATTCTTTGTATCTCGTTCCTTTATATTTACAGTACAATTAAAATTTGTAACATAGACACTATTGTATAACTTTCAGTCCATGTCCCTATACATCATGTAGTCTTGTCTGACAATAGTTTAAATATATATTTTCAATAGTCCCTGCATATATCTTTTTTGTATTTTTATTTATTAAATAGCTTTATATAGCCACCCATTCATACAGTGGGTCTGGGTAGCGTAATTATTGTAGATCAATAATTAATTAAAAGATGAAACAGGAGACAGTAAGCTTTTTTTCATATTGCAAAGGATTATTATAACTGTTTTTGGTATGAGATACCATAATAAGGATGTACAAACCATTTCATCCAGACCATTCTATGCACATAATAATCACTTTCAGATGGTTCATGTCCGAGCAAAATATACATGGTTTGTACGGGCGCAAACTCAAGACAAATGTATTTGATGCAGTATAGACCAAAACATGGTCTACCCCAGAACAGAGATGTTCCGGGGTAGAGACAATGGGGAAAAAGACAAGGCCACTGATAGTGGCAAAGAGGAGATAAAGGAAAGGGTTTGGAAGATCAGAGGGAGTGGCAGGCAAGCCAGTTTAGTCTAGTGGTTAAGTACCAGGCTGGAAAGCAAGAGACCAAGAGTTCTAGTCCTGTCTTAGCCATGAAAGTCAGCTGGGTGACCTTGGGCCAATCACTTTTTCTCAACCCAACAACCCTCACTGTGTTGTTGTGGGAAAAATAGGAGAAGGAAGATGTAGCAAGGGGTGTGAGCGGGGGGTTAGACTAGAAGGCCTCCAAAGTCCCTTCCAGCTCTATTCTGATTCAAGAAGATGTTTTGGATATGTTCACCACCTTGGGTTATTTATAAAATTAATAAAGGCGGGATACAGACAGACTGACACACAGTATGGCAAACAGACAGACAATGGATGTGCAATGCTTGAATTCAAGGACAGTAGCTAAGAGACAATAGGGGGCTGGGAATATCAGTGGAGAAGCTGATGCAGAGATCACACAAGAGAGGAGGAGAGAGAAAGGGGACATAAAATCTGGAGGGATCCCAGGAGGTAAGTAAGGAAAGGATGGTAAATTCATTCTCATTCACCCCATAGAGTCCCTCCAGATTTTGTCTCAGCTGAAACTGGGAATAACTAAGATATTCCGGTTTTCAGCTCAGGTGGACCATAATCTATACAAAACAGTTCAACCAAATTTCTTAACTACAATGGGCTTCTTTGGTAATCAAAATGAAATGCATTTTTCATTTTGTGCATAACATTAATTACACAAGTTATTCCATATTCTTCTTTGAAAATGGAACAAGTCGCAGTTAACTTCGCAGAGAAAACATAGTTGTTAATTTTTTTTCTCCTTTATCCCTTAACCTATATAAATCTCTGCTTTAAAGTAGCAATAATAATAATAATAATAATAATAATAATAATAATAATAATAATAATAATAATAATAGTAATAAAGTTGGAAGGGATCTTGGAGGTCATCGAGCATTAATGGAATAAAATGTATGCTTCTGAAATTTTTATTGTATGTATCACAATTACTTTCCACATTCAACTTCTCTCATTTCATTCCACAGTACCTCCAGTTATCAATTTATGAGACTCTGGACTGCAAAACTAAATTGTGATATTCTCTTTGAAAATGGCTCAAGATCATATCATGGAAACTGGATGGGTTTATTTTTCCATTTCCATTTGGAACTTGCACAGGAGTTCATGATCTGTTCCACAGTAAGCTTCTGTTCAGTCAACCTGAGCCCTGACTTTGCTGTTATAACTGAAATCTTCCACCTCCTTGTACCAATAATATAGTCAACAAAATCTAATTGATATTACAGGCAGTCCTTGACTTACCATCGCGATGGAGATTTGCCATGAGAGCCAGTTTGGTCAAGATACGAGGCTAGAAAGCAGGAGACCGTGAATTCTAGTCCTGTCTTAGCTATGCAATGCTAGGCATAACTAGTTTCCTAGTAAGGGGATTGCAAATGTCTACAGCAGGGGTCTTCAAACGTGGCCCTTTTATGACTTGTGGACTTCAACTCCCAGAATTCCTCAGCCAGTGTGTCTAGCTGAGGAATTCTGGGAGTTGAAGGCCACAAGTCATAAAAGGGCCAAGTTTGAAGACCCCTGGTCTACAAGCAAAAATGAATGAACCCCTACCTCCAACCCACATGCTTTGCCCCTCTCATTGTCCAATTGAGAATGAAGCACGAGTGACCACCTCAAAATACCCAGTGTTGAGCCATCTAATCTCATTGCAAGTTTATCATCAAGGCTTCCTAAGGTTCACTTTTCAGCTAGAAACAAATGTTTGCCTTAGCTATGAAAGGCAGCTGGGTGACATTGGTCGAGTCACTCTCTTTCAGCCCATCCCACCTCACAGGATTGTTGTTGTGGGGAAATGGGAGGAGGAAGGTGTGTTGAATATGTTCACTGCCTTATTTGTAAAAATAATAAACGTGGTATACAAACAAACAAACAAATTGTGATGGCTATAAATCAGGTCATCCACGTGACCGACCTGATTTTACAATCTTTTTGTGATGATTGTTAAGCAAATACTCGTGTTCATAAAGCAAACACCACAATCATTAAGTGAACCAACTATGGTCCAGTTTTGCTGAAAACCAGAAGCAAATGCCGCTTTTTGGCCCCCCAGTTGTAAAATGCAATCATGCGCCTATGGGAAGTTGCAAACGGCCACAAATATAGGATGGTTGCTGAGCACCCAACATGTGGTCATGTGAATATGGAGAAGGGCAACCATCAGAAATTCAGGACTTGGTTGTAAGTACCCCAGGAAAGTCCATCATAACTTTGAAAGTTCGCTAAGTGTCTGGTTATAAATAGAGAAGTACCTGGTCATTGATTGTATTGTATCCAACTATTTTTATTGCTTCAAAACTATGAAAGCAATGCAATTTCTTGTTTACTTTTGTGTCCTGGGTAGTAACTGAGTTGAACAAAAGTAACAATTCAGATGTGTATTGCATATGCATTTTAACTATACAAATCAGATGCATCTAATTGGCTCAATTTAGATCATTCAAATCAACACTGCATCCAGTTTTGGTCACCGCGATGTAAAAAAGATGTTGAGACTCTAGAAAGAGTACAGAGTACAGAGAAGAGCAACAAAGATGATTAGGGGACTGGAGGCTAAAGCATATAAGGAACGGCTGCTGGAATTGGGTATGTCTAGTTTAATGAAGAGAAGGACGAGGGGGGACATGATAGCAGTGTTCCAATATCTCAGGGGTTGCCATAAAGAAGAGGGAGTCAAGCTATTTTCCAAAGCGCCTGGAGGCAGGACAANTATTATTATTATTATTATTATTATTATTATTATTATTATTATTACACTGATATTACAGTCAGTTCATCTCAATTATCCAAAAGGAAACAATGATTCACACAGATCTTCTCAATTGCACTGGGTGATTTTACAGGAGGCATACTCTGAATTTTTTTTCTAATTGACTTTTCACCCCCGTTTGAATGAGCCTTGTATTTTAATCCCAAATAGGCAAAGATCTTACAATAACGGCTATCTTGATCTGTCCATTACAGTTTGTTCTTCCAACTATTATGCATCCTACTCTGTTTGGATTTACAATGTTATAATAATTGAAGTTATTGTTTTAATTCAAGATGGAATTCAGAACTCCTTACTTCGATGGATGCTGAGAAAACCTTATAAGGTCTTTAGAGGTGCTGAAGTAGATGTTATTTTGAGTTTCTCCAGTTTCATATTTATATGATTTCTATTGTGTTCTGTTTGACAAGTATTTCACAATATTATGCACAAAAACGTGTGATACATTTTTCTACCCTTTTAATTTGATTTGTCTTTAACATTACAATTTCTATACTACTACTATGACGGCTCAGCAGTTAAAAGACACTGAGTTTGGCAGCTGGAAAGCTGACAATCCAGGTTCGAGTCCTGAGCACCATGCAACGGGGTGAGCTCCCACTCCTGGCCCAGCTCCTGCCCATCTAGCAGTTTGAAAGCATGCAAATGCAAGTACATTAATAGGTACCACTTTAGTGGGAAGGTAATAGCATTCTGTGCACCTTTGGCATATGGCCATGCTGGCCACATGAACCATGGAAAATGTCTTTGGCCAACGATGACTCCCTCAGCCAAGCGTCCCAGAGTCAGACATGACTGAACAGGGAAAACTTTACCTTTACCACAGGGGATGAGCTACAGCATCTCTGTTCTTCTAAGTGTAGACAAAGAATTAATAATAATAATAATAATAATAATAATAATAGTAGTAGTAGTAGTAGTAGTAGTAGTAGTAGTAGTAGTAGTAGTAAAGTTGGAAGGGACCTTGAAGGTCATCTAGTCCAACCCCCTGCTCAGGCAGGAAACCCTATACCACTTCGGACAAATGGCTGTCCAGTCTCTTCTTAAAAACTTCCAGTGTTGGAGCATTCACCGCTTCTGGAGGCAGGTTGTTCCACTGGTTAATTGTTCTCACTGTCAGGAAGTTTCTCCTTAGTTCTAGGTTGCTTCTCTCCTTGATTAGTTTCCACCCGTTGCTTCCTGTCCTGCCTCCAGGCGCTTTGGAAAATAGCTTGACTCCCTCTTCTTTATGCAGCCCCTGAGATATTGGAACACTGCTATCATGTTCCCTCTCGTCCTTCTCTTCGTTAAACTAGACATACCCAATTCCAGCAGCCGTTCCTCATATGTTTTATCCTCCAGTCCCCTAATCATCTTTGTTGCTCTTCTCTGTACTCTTTTTAGAGTCGCAACATCTTTTTTACATCGCGGCCGGTGACCAAAACTGGATGCAGTATTCCAAGTGTGGCCTTACCAAGGCATTGTAAAGTGGTATTAACACTTCACGTGATCTTGATTCTATCCCTCTGTTAATGCAGCCTAGCACTGTGTTGGCCTTTTTGGCAGCTGCAGCACACTGCTGGCTCAATTCAATTCACACTGCTGGCTCAATTCATACTGCTGGCTCAATTCATGGAAAGGATGCAGTCCTATGGAGATTCTCAATCATCCAGGTCATGGTTGTCCCAAAGGTGCTTTTTTCCAAAAGGAAACTGGATTTTCTTGGTTTTTTTCCTTTGAAAACGTTTCGCTTCTCAGTCAAGAAGCATCTTCAATTCTGACTGGTATTCCCTACCAGTCATTTAGAACTGAAGAAGTTTCTTGGCAATGAAAGAAAATTGAAAGACAGACAAGATTTACAAGAACAAGGTATTGATCTAGCATGGTGGCCATATCTGCAAATTCAAACGAGATATGAAAAAGATGTTAAAACAATGGGTTTTTATAAAGAACAGACAGAAGTTGATCAGATTCTGCTAAAAACAGATGAAATGTTGATTAAGAAACTCTATAGATTTCTGTTAAACTTAAAGATGGAGGAAGAACAAATAAAAGAAACTGATAATATGGGCAAAGAACTTTGAATATAATATAGAATTAGAAGATTGGCAAAAGTTATGGGAAAGAAATATTAAATTAACTAAAGCAGTGGCATATAAAGAAAACTTATATAAAATGTTTTACAGATGGCATATGACACCAGTGAGATAGCAAAAATGTTTAAAAATACTTCAAACAGCTGCTGGAAATGCAAACAAAGACCAGGTACTTATTATCATATCTGGTGGACATGCCCTAAAGCAAAAAGATTTTGGGTTAAAATACATTTATGGTTGGAGAAAATGACTAAAAAACAAATAGACTTTAAACCAGAATTATTTTTGTTAGGAATAATAGGAGCTAATTATGAGAAAGATTGCAGATATTTAATACTACACATACTAACGGCAGCAAGAATTGTATTTGCCCAACATTGGAAAAATGAAAATTTACCAGCTGAAGAAGTACTAATTAAGAAAATTCTAGAGTGTGCAGAAATGGATAGATTGACTTTAAAGATAAAAGAGAAAGAAGACTCGTGTATTTTAGAACATGGGATAATTTCTATCAATGGCTAGAAAAACGAGTCAGAGAGAAAGGAATGTGATTTGTAATATTGAATATATATTAGCAAGAAGAAGGCTATTGAGCGATTAATTAACATATTGTTTATGATAATTAACTATTATCTATTATTATTTGTTAAACACATGAACCCAGACATTATGCTGTTTGCTAAATATTGAGAATGTTATTTGGAAAAACCTCAACCCCAACCCTAATCCTAACCCAAATCCCAACCCCAACCCCGACCCCACCTTATTCCTAACCCTATAAAAACTAATAAAATCTATACAAAAAATAATAATAAAGAAGTTTCTTGGCTGAAGAACTGAAGTTAGAATTGAAGAGGCTTCTTGGATAAGAAGCAAAACATATTCAAAGGAAAAAAACTAAGAAAGTCCAGTTGCCTTTTGAAAAAAAAACATCTTTGGGAAAGGACGCAGGTTCATTGGAAAGCCTGGCTGACATAACCCAGTCCTATATTTTAATCACACCACAGTGCCCCCCAAAAAACATTGAAATCATATACAGCATTCCTTATTTCAGCATGTAAGAAGTACACGTTATATAACAGTTCATATTTTAAGTATTTTCTTTTCATACAAACTGGACACAGAAGGACATATACATCAGGAAAAAGCCAGGCAAATATGATCTTCTACAACATCTTTATTCCTACAGCTTTTAGCAAATAAAGTGTTACACATGCTCCTGTTCTTTTCTTTCCCAAATGCAAAGAAAATTTCATTTCTATCTCTTAATGTTCTCATCACTTTTCCATTCTGTTTTCTTATGCCTGTGTTTTCACTTTCTTTCTTATCTGTCCACTTGTCAAAATCATGTTCTCTATCTGATCAGTTTCTTCAAACTCTCCACTTGGTAGCTGGCAGATGGTTTTCAGTATTCAAAACAGGTTCAACAGTTTCAAAGCTGTGTTGTGAGAGCGGGAAGGGTTTGATGCAGAACAGAAGTAGCATATTCAGAAACTATGAATGATATATTCAGTATAATATACAGTATTATAAAGCAGGATGTGTAAGGTTGTTTTTCTCTAAACACAGACAAAGCATGTTACAGTATAAACTTCTATACTTCCAGCTAGTTGCTAGGCAATATAAAAGTAGAGCTCTTATTAGTTCTACACTCAGAATAACCTGCTAGTGTATATTCAGAGACTTAATAAAATAGCTCTGGAGGGTACCAGGAAATGGGGGATGGAACAGATCCCAGATTATACCTACAAGCTAAACTGAGAAGTCAAAAAAGCATTTTAGAACAACTCAATGACAAACCACTTCTATACTGCTGCACAGATGTGTCCATAAAGTTACAAGGAGTTGAGTTCAATGTAAGGTAGACTTTACCTTTTTAGTATATTTGAAAAGTCCTGCATCTCAATTAAAAAAACATACTAATGACATTTTGTCCCTGCTATCAATGCCTCTCTCTTAAAAGTAACTACTTTAAAAATTCTGGAAATATATGACAATAATAAATCCGGCAATAAAACCTTGTCAGCTACTCTGCTTTTCAGTTTTAGTACACACTGTTCCCAATCTTTTTATTTTTCTGCCTCCTTTCAATTAAGTTGTAACTCATGATTCCTCTAAACTTGATAAGTAACTTTATCTGATTTTGTCAAGGGTAATTTTCTAACAATTTCATATTGTTTCATTTACATTACAAATTTAGAACTATTATTGTGTCCTTTCCATTCCTTCCCCAATGTAGTTAGAAACAAACAAACATTTTTATAGTTTCTAGAATAATAATGGGAACTTTCTAGGTAACAAAGATTTTGTTCTTAAAGCCAAGATAAAACTAAGGAATTCACCGCCATCCAGTGTGGTGATGCCCACCAATTCAGATAGGCAAGAAAATGGTAAGTGAGCACCTGTCCATCCTAGACGAGTTCAAATCACCAGGACCAGATGGATTACACCCTAGGACTTCTTGTCTCCAGAAGTTGTGAATGCTCCAACATTGGAAGTTTTTAAGAAGAGATTGGACAACCATTTGTCTGAAAATGATATAGAGTTTCCTACCTGAACAGGGGTTTGGATTAGTCCAAAGTCCTTTCCAACTCTGTTATTTTCTATTCTATTCTATTCTATTCTATTCTATTCTATTCTATTCTATTCTATTCTATTCTATTCTATTCTATTCTATTCTATTCTAATTCTACTCTACTCTACTCTACTCTACTCTACTCTACTCTACTCTACTCTACTCTACTCTAGAACTAGACAAATTCATGGAGAAGGACATTTATCAGTGGTTACTAGACAATGACCAGACATAACCTTCTGAATCACATATACATCTGAAATGCCATCTTTTGGAGAATTATAACCGAAAACTATCCTCCTCCTTTCCTTGTTTTTAAATTCCTGAATACAGGGTTGGACACTGTGTGATACAAGAATTTAAGCAGCACTCTGCTAAATCAGACCCCTTGCCCATGTAGTCCAACAACTGTTTTCATAATATCCAATCACTCTGCAAAGAAGCCTACTAGGGTCTTCAGGCAGTCAAACTGCCGTCAAGGTTAAAAATTGTTCTTTAAATTGGTCCAACACTTTTTTGCAGCAAGCCAACCTGGTAACCATCACGTCTTTGGGAATGAATTCCAAAATTTAATTACGATTGCAGTTACAAAGTTTTGCTCAAACCAGCCGAGTTTGCCTTGTTTTTTTGAATTTAAGTCAGTGTTTCTTTGCTGTTTGCCAGTCTATATAATTTTCTGTTTTGCTGAGAATGCTTCACTTTGGATTCCAGACTGAGTAGGGAATCAGACATGATGGTCTAAAATGGACCCTTCCAATTAAAAAAGGAGAAATGTGGGTTAGATAAGTCCATAATTTGCCAATTTCACTACCCACTGATGTGAACATATGTTGTATATGACTATGGACAAAAGTACTGATATTGGAGAAACAGTACCAACACAGAGCATGAGTTAAAATGCATTGATCTCTTTACTATATTAACAATTTAGTCCTATACATATTTACTCAGAAGTAAATTCTATTTACAGGATTATAGTCCAACTCTAAGTGAGTACACAGTATATGGAATTTTTGTTTTTGTATCAATGCAATGGACTAGGTAGAACTGGACCTTTGCTGTTGTGGAATGAAACACTTGTGATGGATGAATGTTAAAAGATACTCTGCATTGTAAAAATTATAAAGGAAAAAATGTGATACCACTTAACTGCCTCTTTTCATATTTCTAGAATTGTTTGTTCTTTTGCAGTAGGATGTTAAAATGATAAATAAGTGGATTTGTTCAATGAAATGTGCTTCTTTGTACACAGCAGGAAAATAAAACTGTTCTCAAGCAAAATGAACATGACTGATTTTTATATGTTTACACTGAAATCATAAAGAACGGTATGTTTGAAAAAGGAAGCGGATTCATGCATCATTTAATAATGCTAATAAACTAGATGAAAGAACTGGTGTTATCATTTATATTCCCAATTTCAGGCAGTCCTTGACTTGGGACCATAATGGAGCCTGCCCATTTCCTAGAATGAAAGACCACTAGCCAGATGCACCTCTGCCTACTAGAAAGAATCTGAAATTCAGAGATTTCTTATAGGACAAAGAGAAGAATCAACTTTTATATTTGGGTTATGAAGATTAGATTGATCTTAACTAGAGAAATATTAACTTGTAGCTTTTTAAATATAAGGTTCGATGTCTTATTATCTTTTAGATTAAATTAAGAGAACATTTAATGAATACTGGCTTTAGTATGCAGATTTCAAGATATTCCATAGATTGCTGTTATTTCTTTAAACATAGAAAAAGGTGGTTGTATTGTTAATATCTCTGTCCTAAAAGAAAGTCAGGGGTCACTTCTGTTATATTTGTGTGATGTATTTTTTGTCATTTTGTTACTCCCTTTATGTTAACTTGTATTTTAATGTATGATGTCAAAATTTAATAAAAAAAATATTATAAAAAAACACAAGAACACAAGGAAGCTGCAGTTGCCCATCACTCAGAAGAATGATGATTGCTGGATGGTTTAATTGGGGTTTTAATTATTTTTGTATTATTTCATTCCCTCCCAGGCTGTCTTGAAAAATAGTTGATAAAAATTTGTATGTACAGTAAGAAAGCAATGAAGCAAGTCAGACAATGTTACAGAATTTTATCAAACACAAGAAATGTTGATCCAGTAGTAGGCTATGAAAATGTTTGCCTGAGGACATCTAAGTGAAGCACATTATAACTTCTGAAACAGAGATCATACAGACTATCAGTCTTTTTATCGATTTGTTACCTACACTCAGGTATTTCTGAAGAATCCCACAATAATTTAATATATTGAGAAATACATTGTTTCCCCCCTTTCATAGTCTACTCTAAAGTAAGCACCTTTTGCTCTCAATAAAATGTTTAACAACATAGTAAAATAGTATTTTAAGGATCTGTTTACTATCAAAGAATGTTCTCTGTAACCCTTTGAGCCAACTTCATGAATAATTGTCATAATTGGAAAAGGTTTGCATCTGTTTTTTTTATGGAGCATTTTTAAGAAAAGGAAAAGAAAACGGTAAAGACACACCAAAAAAGAAACAAAAAGAAAAAAGAAGCCAGAAAGGAAAAAGTTATAGCTAACATAGATTTAAGTTAAATTTTTCAATATTTTATTAATTAAGCAATCAAATACATTACTATCCAATTTAAAAACTACTGCTATAATAGAAACCAGCAATGCAACCCCAACAGGCACCTCGATTCATAATTAAATCCACCTTCATCTTGCCCTTTTCCTGAATTGAAAGACAGCAGAATCTTGATAAATGTCTGTGTTCTCACATAAAATCTTATGAAAACTCTCCAAAACTTCATGCTAACTCATGTGAAAAACCAGTAATTCTGAGATTCTGGAAATCTCAGACAAGATTTTTGGGAGGGTTATTTGATCATGTTTATACTTGGGTCAGTGGGGAAATTATCTATCTATTCGTTACATTTTTCTCTTGGAAAAATGAGATAAGAAAAAGATTGGTTATCAACATCAAAAAAATGTGAGCTATAAGGCAGGCAAGGTGACCCATCTCTCTTTAGAAAGTACTTTGTGTGATGTACTTTCTAAAGAGAATACATCTGCATCCCCTCTGTTGCGTGTTTCCTTTTCCTCTTTCATGTACAAAATTAATAGAGCAGCATTTTTCAAACTTGGCAGCTTTCAGAGGGGTGGACTCCAATTCCCAGAATTCCCCAGCCAACAAGATGGCTCGGGAATTCTGGGAGTTGGGAGCCCACCCCTCTGAAAGCTGCCAAGTTTGAAAAACACTGTTACAGAGTCTTCTACACACGTTCAACGCCTGTACAGAAGCACAGAGGAGTCTCAAAATAGATGATTAAGAATTTTGTTCAACAGCCTCCTCTTTGCGTTTTCCACTCTTTACAAAATTAAAAATAGACTTTTTGCATTTTGAAGTAATGGAACACCTCCTCCTTCAGTTTCCAAAGCTGCAGAGCAGAACTTTCGGTAACCTAATGCTGGAGAAGACTGCTGAGGGAGAACAGAGTAAAGCAATCCTGCTGCTTCTTTCCATTCTAGGAAGTGAGGAGACCATGTTTCACTAACTATGTCAAAGTGAAGAATCCTTGCAAAAATCTTCACAATCCTAACGAGTAGTAAACTGGACGAACATGCATTTCTGATTGATTTTCCATCTAGCCATTTGTGTGTCTTGCTCCTTTGGTTAGCAGATGTGGCCAGAATTGATACAGGTAATCCTTGATTTATGACCACAATCGGGACTGGAACTTCTGTTGCTAAACCAGGTAATTGTTTAAGTGAGTCGTTCCTAATTTTACAATCTTTTTTTGCCATAGTTATTAAATAAATCACTGCAGTTAAGTGAAGCATGTGGTCATTAAGTGAATTCAGCTTCCCCCATTGACTTTGCTCCTCCAAAGACAGTTGGGAAGGTTGCATTTGGCAATCACATGATCCTGGGACACTGCAATCATCAGAAATCCAATCCAAGGGCCTGAATTTGGGTCATGTGATCAGAGACTCTGGGGCGATCTTAACTGCAAGGACTGGTCATGAGTCACTTCTTCAGCACCATCGTAACTCTGAATGGTCGCTAAATGAATGATTGTAAGTCAAGGGCTACCCGTAAGGATCACTGAACAGAACTAAAGTGTACTGTCGTTCCAAGCTGTAGCATTAGTATTATGATCAATAACTGATTTATCTGGCAAAAGGAGCAAAATATACATTCTTCGACAGCTTTCTGTCTTAGCCAAGTTGGTCTCCCTCTTCTCATTAACAAAACTCTTAATATCCTTGGATGAACAATGTATTACTACTTGACTTGTGGCCAACCAGAAAATGTTCAGATTTACACTTCATCGCTATAACCTCATGAACAACTCATAACCTTACTTTTAAGGCATACAGTATGTATCAAATTCCAGAATTCCTCAGCCTGCATGGAGAATTATGGGAATTGAAGTCCACATGTCTTAAAGCTACCAAGTTTGAAAAATATTGCTCTAGGCTTTATTGATGCATCTTTTTTTTTAATAAATTGCAACCCTAAGGGAAGAGATTATTCTGCAGTGAATGAAAGGATCTCTTAGAGACAATGATCAGTTTAAAAAATCTGAAATAAAATAGAATAAATGTATTTGTGTGATCAGTTACTATAGATTGAAATCAAGCCAGTTTGACAAATCAGAATCAACTGCTTTGGAAGAAATTCCAAAGTTGCTTGAATGGGACTTAAGTCAGTTGCATAAAGAACAAGCGATTCCAAATGGTCCTCTCTCAAAACAAATCATTTGAGCAAATATCAGTGAGAATTGATTAGCAAGGCCAACTTATTTTTAATAACTTCTCAAATTTGGAGTAGTTGTTTGAAGCAGTATCTTAACTTTACCAATTGCCCTAATTAAGCTATTTTAGCTCTACTAGTGTTAACATAGTGTGTAAAAGGATAGTGCAATTCAACGGCATAAATGAGACTTGTGTCAGCAGCACGGATTAATTTTTTTCCCAATAGCATGGAACTGCTTGAATTTTTTATCTGACAAGACTTCCTGGTAAAACTTTCTTTTTGAACAAGAAAGATTCCTTGATATCATCTGAAATGTCTAAAACATTGTGTGTGTGTGTGTGTGTTTTTTTAAAAAAAAAAAACCTTAGAACCAAAATCCTGCTAAAATTAGCTTACGAAATTCTTTTCATGCCACAGCCTTTGCAGCTAAAAAAAGAAAAAAGAAATCCTAATAACCCAAATATTCATCTGTTATCTATGTCCAATTAAATTATATAACATAATGATAGTTAATTTTGTTTTCTTTCACATTCCAACTTTTTTTAAAAAAATAAACAGGCAACTCTTAAAGATAGCAACTTGATTCTTCAACACCTGCTAGAGCTATTATGCTTAAAAGTTTACTAATGTTTCTTTAGCCAAGAACAAATGCTATTTTAAACATTCCCAAAAGATTTCACTGAGTTATTTCTAAACCTGAAACTTCAGTGAAGATTACACATTTGCTGTTTGGGAAGTTTTCTTGTACATTTTAATCAGCTTTATTGTTCATATTGGATTTCAGTAAGCCACTGACGAAGTCCAGTAACATAACACAACAAAAAAAATAGCAAAAATGGAATAGCACCTGATATAGCCACATTGGCTGCATCATAGGATTTTAACATCTTTTGGCACTTACCTAAAGCACTGTTTTCCAATGTCTTCAGATATGATAGCAACAAATATGATAGACATATTCCATTTAAAATGTACATATAACTTACTGAAGACTTTACTAAAATAACATGTTTCTCGTTGCACGTTTGGGCTGTAAAGTTTTAATCCTAGAATATGCTCAAAATCTCAGAAGTTGATTAATATTGATTATTTTAAGATGTTTACATTATTTTTGTCTCCATATTTGTCCACTAGTTATAAAAATGTTATGGAAATATAATTAGAAACTAGAGTTCAAGCACTATGGGATATAATATTTCCCAAAGGAAGCTTTCTCAAGAAAGATATTTCATTAAAATAGAAGTCAAAATCCTGGAAAATGACCTTTAAAATTTCTTTTCTCTGTATGTTATATATGTATGTTACTTCTTTTCTTCATACTTAGATTAAACATACTTTCTGTATTTGACATTAAATACTTTTGCTTTGTTCTGTTTTCTTGAGATACCCTCTGTTGTTTACTGCCAGTACAATACTGTGATGATATGTGGAATATTGACTTTTATTCTAATATAAGAGAGCTAGTTTGGTCTAGTAGTTAAGTCACCAGCCTAGAAGGCAGAAGATTGTGAGTTTAAGTCCTATCTCAGCCATGAAAGCCAATTGGGTGACTTTGGATCAGTCAGGCTCTCAATCCAACCCATCATAAAGGGTTATTGCGGGGAAAATAGGAGGAAGAAGGTGTGTTAGATATGTTCGCTTCCTTATTTGTAAAAATAATAAAGGTGGGATAGAAATAAATATTTATCAGAGACTAGAGGTTACTGCTGTTATAGTATTAAGATATATGTTTTCTTTTTCGCCTGCAAATGTTTGCTAACTTCTCAAAACTGACCACAAAATTGCTGCTAGTACTGCATTGCAGAATGGAAAAAATGTTGTGGTCCTTTCATTCATTCTCCCCAAGATACCTACAGCAGCAACATCAGAAGCTGGATCAACAGTAATTCTGTCAAAGCCTTATAATAAGATGGTGTCTATGGCAACCCTGCCACAAAATAAATGCTGAAATAACCACAATTTATTTCTAGTATACTTATTTATTCAGGAAACATACATGCCACCTCTTAGCAAACATATATAAACATTAAAGCAAGTAAAAAAAACAGACATTATCCAGAAAACAAATAAAAGTGTAATCAACTGTTAAAAACACTTTCTATTCAGGAAAATGTGATTCTTTAAATTTGCCATGAATGAAAATGTCATGTTCTCTCTTCTTTTATTTAATATCTTTATTTTTGTCTTAAAACAGTTTTTATCATAAAAAAAAAGAAATGTAAAACATTACACAAGCAAACTAAAAATACAGGGAGTCCTCAACTTACAACCGTTTGCTTAGCGACCATCTGAAGTTACAACTGTCTGAAAAAAAGGAATTTACAACCCAGATCCAAAGTTCCAATGCTTTTTAGATCCCTGCAGCCACGTGTCTATAATTTAGGCACATTTACGGCCGCGGTCACATGATTGCATTTTACTACGGTTTCGCTGAAAACCAGCATTTATTTCCAGCTTTCAGCAAAAAATGTACCCATAGCAAACAATGAGTTCACACTTATGATTGCCGTATTCATTTAACAATCGCTGCAAAAAAATCTCATAAAATTGAGTTGGTCACGTTTCACAACTGTTCTGACTTACGACCTTAATGGGCAGGCTCCAGTACAGTCATAACTCAAGGTCTATCTGCACAAACTATGAAGGAAAAGAGGAAAAATCTCTTATACGTTATGCTCATCAATAGTAATTGTTTATCAATGAATTCACTATTATAATATGAACAGTACACGATATTATTGTAATATATCACAGAATCTTTGCCACTGTAATACAGAGACATCACCATTTGATAAATTCTCACCTCTCTAGAGCAGTGATCCGAACATAGCTCAGTTTGCTTCAAGAATGGAAAGAATGGCAGTCATTCTTTACAATTACTCAGTTCCAGATGATGGAGTAAGGCTGTCAGATACACAAGAGTGCTGCTTTCACTAGGATGTATGAGCTGTATCCCGTGAGCTGTCACCCAAGTTGCAGGGAGGACAAAGAAGACCAAAAAGAACTGTTTCGTTCAGAAAAGGATGAGAGTATTGGTCCTGATAGAGCTATGGATAATTATCTGTAGAAGTGGTTCTTCCTTCCAACATGGGTTCAGATTTAAACTACCCTACCAGTGGTGGGATTCAAATATGTGAACAACCGGTTCTCTGTGTGGGTGCCGCTTCCGGAAGTCCATTCTGGCCCCGGACAACAAAAAATTAGCTACCGGTTCTGCCGAAGTGGTGCAAACTGGCTGAATCCCACCACTGTACCCTACCTGGGAGATATCTGCTTGCATTTCCTAGGGTCCTGGCATTCATAATTGGAACTTGGAATAGGGCGGACAGTAAATGACCCAGATATCCAAGACTATTAAAGTGACCAAGCAGTTAGAGAACTGTAATATTTACAGTGTAAATACTAGGTGTTTCCATTTTTCCTTAAGTGACATTACCGTAATCCTGCCCAAGTTGGGTGGAGTTGTTCCTTCCCTTTTCAGCAGCTTCCTAACCTTTTTTGTTTTGTTCTTATGGTCACTATGTGTCAGCCCATCTCTTTAGTTTTTTGACTCAAGAAAACAAAAACAAAAACTCTCCTTCCTATCCCAGGTATGTCAAAGAAAATTTGCTTTGATGCAAAAATCCTGCACAAAGTGATTCTTGCACTCCAATGAGTATGTGAGTATTACTTGTAGAGACTCACATTCTTTTTCTATGTATTCTGCTAAAAACCTGGTAGCTCTGAGAAGCATCACCTGGCACAATGGTTATACAACGATGTCAAGGTGTATAATAGTGGCATCCCCTGTCAACATGAGTTTTCTTCTTGCTCCTCACACGTGTAGTTGACCTGAGATTCCACTGCCAGCATGATCTCTAAATGGTACAAAGGTGTTGTTGTATTTTCTGGAATACAACTGATAGATCTGTCATTTTGTCATAAGTAAATAATTTATGCATTGGATATGCTGGTTTTCCTAGTATATATTCTCCTTCTCAGGTGTGATGTGAATGTATAACTTGCTTTCATATGCAGCAAGAAAGCAATCCTATTGAAATGCTGGAACAAGTAAAAATAGCAAAGAAACTCAGTTTTCCAGTAACATTTTTCCACCTGAGGTTCCTAAAGATTCAGAATTTATGACCAAATGTGCATTCAGCAATATGTATTATAGTATTATTACCCATAGGGTTGATTTCTAGATCAAATTCTGGCTTTACAAGTGGTCTACAGCAGGGGTCCCAATCCCCAGTCCATGGAACGGCACTGGTCCGCGGCATGTCAACAACCGGGCCATGCAAACAAGCAAAGCCCCATCCGTGGAATGCAGGCAGCATGTGAAACTACACCCCCTCCGGTCCATGGAAAACCTCTCTCCATGGAACCAGTCCCTGGTGCCCAAAAGGCTGGGGGCCACTGATCTACAGAGGTTCCACTTTCATTTAATGGCTTGGGGGTTTGGGAGGAGAAGATTCAATTTTGGAAAAAGTATGAATCTTTTTTTAAATAGCCCACTTTTCTTCATCAAATGTAACTATCTTGATATTGCCTAGAGCAATTTAGCCACACAAATGAAGAAGAAAAATGTAATACTTCTAACTTAGTAGAGCAAAGCTCTAACCATTCTGAGGTAATGAGTACATGAAATATCTAGAAATGAAACTCAGGAAAATGGCTGCTGTGGGAGGAGATGCTCCATCAAAAATTGGCTGTCAAATGGCATCATGAAAAATCCACCTATTGCTCTTTGTCACACTCTCTAAACTCCAAGGACACTACTTACACACACCCCACTTACCTCTATTCTAGGCAGGTGGGCAGAATATAAATAAAGCAATTACAATAAAAACTTAGTATTTTTATTTTCTATCTGTTTGTTATTTGAGAAAACTCTTAAATTTGATTCTGGAGGTTGATGTTTTGCTCTGCAATACAACTTCTTTTAAAATAACTATCTAAATTTAAAATCACTTTAAAAATGTATAGAGTGTTGTCTGAGCCAGAAATCGTGGTTTGCCAATCATGGCTTATGATTCAGCATTTTGAGAGAAGTCAAACAAGGGATCACTTGTTCCACCATGGCTCCCAAATGCCCCATTCTAAATCAAAGTGAAAAACAACAACAATTAATGGCTTTGCAAGATTGTGAACCCAGTCACACTCTGTAGAAATAGATATTGGGTGGGTCCTTTGCAACTCCAGATGTTTGCATCTGGGTGGAGAACAAAGCTTCTTGTTACAGCCTGCACTGGATGGGTCACTCAGTTCAGATGCCTTTTCCATCCTCACCTGTTGAGTACCCATCACTGCAGAAGCAAAAGAGACATGCTTGCATGTTCAGGAGACCAACTTTGCCAACCACTTAACACTGCTATGGTGGTAGCTTTGAAAATTTCAATCTAATCATCCAGGAATTGCTTCACCTCTGTCTTATCTTATCACCACTGGCTAACTGTTGCTTCTATTATCTGACATAGTAAAAATGGCAAGACTACAATTTTAGCTATCCATGAATCATTACAGAAACTGTAAATACATTTGGTGTTGTCAGAGTTGACTGCAATATTTATAAACCTGTAACCACATTTCTTATTGGTTAGTTTTTCTTTTTACCTCAGCCAATATATTAAGCAAGGGACAGATCCTGGTATTTTATTGATAAGCAATCATCAGGTATTAAATTTTTGAAAAACTGTTTAAAAGGTTCAGGAATGCAACACAAATTAGTGGGAAACTATAACTGAAACAAAGTATTAATTCTCCCTCATAGACATAAAATGTACAAATATCCCACATATTAAGACCCCCAAATCGATAAATTATTTGCAGTTATTTTGTCAAACTTCCCTTCTTTTAGCATATCTGGTAAGTTTTAAACCCATTTTTGTCACTCATTACATAGGTTTCTTTCAAAAATATGAATATTGCAGTTATAGCTCCTACATTTCTAATTAGACAAAAGAAGGAATAGCAACATCATTCTAATTAAACGTTATATAAAGGCATCCATGCTAATTCTCATTCAAATACAATTCAATGAATCATTATTTATTTAAATTTATTGGCCACTCAACTCCAGTGAGTCTGGAATTCTATGCAAGATGCAATTTAGTTTTAATCATACAGGAAGCAAGCAAGAAAGAAAGTAGTGTTTTTATTTTTCAACTGGGAATATTATCTTTCAAATGAGAGATCCTATTTTTCATTACTGCAAGTCATTTTTCCCCCACAAGAAAAGTTTAAAAGGAAAGCTGCAAGCGGAGTGGGCAAATGGAAAAGTAATTGAAAATACACCCAATTTTAACTATTCTCTCTCAGATTTGGAACAGTCTGCTTCTGACTCTCGTTCTTACCACATGCAACATGCCTCTCTGCAAAAACAAGAAGACAAGTTTTGTAATACAAACTAATGTTAACACCAGGAAACCCAGAATTCTTATTAACATCTACTCGGCAGTCAGAGACGCCGGTAGCTTCCCCACAACTCATCCCGACTTGGAAGGTCGCTCCCACTTGAATGGGGCTTCCTTCCAAGTCCGTGCGTGGAGCCTCGAGCCCCCCCACCCGAGATGCAACTCGAAACTCCTCTGGGGGGGAAAAAAAATGCCATTTCAAATGCTCCCAACTTCGATCTGCGAGGAATCCAGCACGACTCTTAGCAAGAGAGAAGGAAGAGGCCAAGACTGTTCCTCATGCAACCAATGAAGACGCTTCTTTATACCTGGCCAAAGGGAAGCGAAAGGAAAGGAAAACAGAAGCCGCGTTTCGTGGACTCCGGGTTCCCGACACTTTCTCCCACGCCTGCCGACAGCGTCCCGCCCAGTCTCGGTGGGTGCCTGGCATTTCCCTCGCCCGCCCTGAACTTTTACTCCCCGCCGCTGCCCGCGCTCCGCTCAGCGAAGGAGCTGCGCCGCCTCGGTCCGACCAGGGGACCCCGACTCGGCTTCTGCCCCGGAGGGGAAAGAGGTAACGCGCCCCAAACAAGCCCACGCGAGGCAGGAGAAAAGGGAGCCAGCGAGGCGGGAAGGAGGCTCTTCCACCGCAGGGGAAAAGAAAAAAAACAAAAAAAGCAAAGCAGTGCATCCAAAGCCGGGGAAATGCCTAGTCGCAACCCCTCCGGCAGCCTTTACCTCGCACCGCAGAAACGCAATCCTTCTTTTAATGCGCCATGCTCCGGCTGCTCAACGGAGGAAGCGCGGCGGCGGCAAGGAGCGAGCGAGCGAGCGAGCAGCCCCGGACGCGGCAGATTCTCACATACGGCTCGGGCTCCGCCGGAGACTCCAACCACACCGCCTGCCTCCGGCTGACGTCAATGTCACTGTCACATGGCTCGCTGCGAACCCAAAGAGCATTGGTCGTCGTAGCAACCACAGCCCGGCGCTCTGAGATAATGCCGAGAGGTCATTTGTCAGACCCGCGTGTGCACGTTTGGAGCGCGGTCGGGGCTGACCTGGGTCCCTGGAGCTGTGGAAAATTGGGGGCGAGGGAGGACCGAAAGGGGGGAAAGGAGGCGAGACGGTGAATTAATGAAGATCTGCAGAATAACGACCGACTTGCCCAGCCCTTTTTGGGTTCTGTAAACTGGGGAGCAGGAATGTTGCGTGGCGCCCCCACTTCTTAATTTTTTTCTCAAGGCATTCCCGAGTCGGGGAGATTTTTACCACTTCCTTTCCTCCCTCTTTCCTTCCCTCCCTCCTTGCGCTTTTTTGTTTGCTTGTCTGCTTTTGTCGGTGGATTGGTGAAGGGAAAACTCCCCAAAATCTTGATTTTTATCCTCTGGGATTATATTTTAACTTTATTTTAACTGTCATGATCCATCAATTCAAACTATTCAGTGAGACATTATGCGCTTTGTGGAATGGATGCTTCTTTGCTTCCCCTAAAACAACCGGCACAAACCAAATTCCCTGGAGGTTTGTCTTTTTAACACATACAAACATAATTATTTATATTGGATTTTTATCAGCTATCTTTCCTGGCAAACGTTAGATTTTATTTTAAAATTCTAGAAATAAAAGTCAATAAGTAATGTTATAAAAATTCAAAGTACAAACATGCTCATGGTATATGTCCATAGAAAACACAATTTCCCAAGTTACTGCAGCAAAATAAGGGTACTACCGAGAAAGGCCTGTCTCTGGTCTTCATCAATTTGAATTTAAAGAAAAGAAGACAAAAAAAGGAAATAAACTAATATGAATCAGACCAAATGTTCCATTAACCTATGCAAAATGTTTCCTGTTTGCCATAGTTGACTATCAGATGCAACTAGTAGTCCACAAATAAGGACATTAGTCAATAGTCCTTTTCATTTGCCATCTATCAGTTTAGAATTAAGAAACAATTTCATGGAGATTTCATTTAGTTATTATACCTAATAATAATCATAGTAGGAGTTAACAGTGAATTCATGGATGAGATATGCCAAAAAGAACGATCATGCCCATGTTTGATCAGGCTTGTTCTTAACAGAGAGATAACGAAAACTATATTTAAATACTTTGATCAAATGTTCCTTAGACTTATTAGTTTATATATATTCAAATAGATCTTTCTTTTTATTTCTACATAATTTAATTATTAATATATTTTATGCAATTCTGATATATTCAAATGTATTTAAAGTAATATCTATACTGTAATTCTTATATTTAAGAAAAAAAACTTTCAAAAAAATCTCAACCATTTCTTTGATTCGGGAAAACAAAGATATCACAATCCATAAGAATTAACTAAAGATATTTACAGTATTTTTAGGAAGAATCTGTTGGTCAACTTTATTGGGTGTCTTTGTTTATATGGGACAGTTGCTCTATTCATATGACTGTATTAACCTTAATAATTAAAAAATACAGAATATTAGATTCAGTGTAGATTTTTAGAAAAGTTTCACATTGCTGCTGGAATAGCAGTTGGTAAAAAAAAAATAAGGTCTTCTCAGCTATAGCTCAGAAATCATAGAAATTCTCCCTGGCATGACTATGATGTTAAGAAAATGGTGAAATGTGCATGTCGCATAATGCAATTTCTAGCTTTACATCATGATACATTTCAAAGACATCTATGTTTTTTTATTAACTATAATAAATTCACTGTTAGAAAGAAGGACTATCTTGATTTTTTTTTCATATCTTCTTATTAGATTAAAAACAACCTGTGGAGTAGAAGCGACAATTTCTCAGAATTACTTGCAGGTTTCCATTAATTATATGAAAACTTCCAAAGCTTTCTAGTGATTCTGATTAAAGCTCGCAAAACTTTAAATTCCTCTGTTTACCCACAACATAATATGGAAAATAAGACCGACCAGTTCATGCTTTGTTGCTTTTGTGTATTTGGGGGGTGGGGAATCAGCTTTCAGCTTCCAAATACCATTAATTTATGGGCTGCCTGAAGTGATACTTCCTAAGCAGTGATTTTGACATCTGACTGATTTTCTCCAGTCAGGCCATCGATTCCTCACATTTTATTTCTCTGAAAGAAAAGAAAAGCAATTGATGGTAAAGAACATATCTTCAGTTCAATCTTACCCAATCTGGGTATCCTACAGATGAGTGGACTTCAACTCTGAAGTTCTCAAGAATGGCGGTGATGGTTGGGAGTTCTGGGCATTAAACCCTGCCCATCTGGAAGTTGCTTGCCTGCTTTAAATTTGAGTCCTTTGAATCCCACCCCCTTTTTTTTCAAAGACAAATATATCTTAGTTTAGGCGGCAAACCCAGTTTTACTGTCTTTTTGGTTACCATCCTATTCATCTGGATAAGAAAGGCTTTAGGCCTCTGCCCCAAATCCAACCTCATTAGAACTATGTAATAGAATTTGTACATGTTCATTCTATAGAGAAGTGAAGCATTTTGTAATCATCTATAAAAGTTGTTATTAAAAGAACATTACTTCTATTTTTGAATGTTTTGTACCCAAAGCCTAAGGTATAATTTTGTTCAGCAATGTATTTTTAAAATGGCATTATTGTGTTTGTTCCCTAAATTGAGAACTGAGACAGGGAGGTGAATTTAACAGAATGCAGTCAGTTTGAGTGCTTGTATTATGATGGTAAAAATAAGAGTGCCCTTGTTGAGAAAACATTGTTTTTTGTTATCAAAAATAGTAAAAAAGCATTTTGACTAATGAAAGCTCTTGAACAAAAGCTGTAAAATAATTCACGGTTTTCCACTGACTGCATTATTGGAGAGCAAAAGAATGATTGTTTAAGTCAAGTCAAGTGGAAGGCAACTCCCCAGTGAATTATGAGACAATCCCAAGCTCTCCCTTTTACTTCCTACCTTTACTACCATTAATTTCAGTTCCCAGGAAAAAAAACTATAATCATCCCATTCCCCAGATCAGTAATTTATATTTACAGTTATGATACGATGTTATTTGAGAAGATGACAGTGTGTTTGTTTGAGTAAAAAGAAAAGAAAAAGAAAAAAACCAGATGGGGCCTGACACCAAAAATTATAGTTAATCCTCAAATATGAATAGGTAAGTTCCTGATCAAGACAGAGATGCAAAAGAAATTGATCATGGATTCTATCGAGAGCATATTTGTACAGTTTATTCCAAATGAACTTCACGTTATACTAACATTCAAACAGTCTGCTAGCATCCATCTTTCCATAATCAAAAATGCACAAAATACATTTTTTAAAACATCTGTCAAAGAAGTAACTAAGATCGAACTAAGATGTCATGACTCAATCCTTACAGGCTCCAGGCAATTTACAGATATTAAAACAGCAATAAAATAAAATAAATATTTCAAAACTTCAGTAACAAAATTAGAACAGCTAATATCTGATAAAAACATAGGCATTCATACAATACATAGAATGAACTGGTTCCATGGAGACCCAATCAGAGCTACAAACAAAAAAAGTGGGTTGTTGAAACTTTAAGTATATTTCCACACATATCTTTAGTATAAATAAACCTTTTTATGCCTAAAAGCTGCCTCTACTGTGTACACTCACCTTATTTATCTTCTAGTAAACTCCAGGTGATCTGAACTCAGAAGGATAGAAGACTGAGTCAATATGCTGATTCTAAACGGCTTAGAGAGTGCTGTAACGCACTACGAAGCAGTTTATAAGTCTAAGTCCTATTGCTATTTGATGCCTCGTTGCATGACAGAAAAGCAGATGCTGTATTTTCAAGACACATGTTTTCTACTCTTAGATTACACTTCTTCAAAAAAAGGGAGAAAAGTGGAACTGAGCAACTGATACTCCTTTCACACAGCTACTCTCACCCCAACGGTCATTTCACAGAGAACCTGTTAAGACCCACTCAAAATTCCAGATATGCCCTCCAGTCTAAAAGAATTAGAGACCCTTGAATGTTGTCCACATAAATAGACAGCAAACCCCTCAGAAGTCTTTGGCACATCAGCCATGGATTTAATCATGAACGTCGTTTCTTCTTTGATAGGAAGAAACACCACTTCTGAGAAGAAGCCGGTGATGCAAATATTTGAACTTCACTTAATACCGTGCTTCTGTCTTGAGAAATAACAATTTTCACTATTATAGGTATTTTAAAGAACGACTCTCCCCTCCCTCTTCTAAAACATTTCTCTGCTCGGTATATGATAATAAATTTTAGGAACAGTTCCTATCTCTAACTGTACAGTAGATTATATTTAAAATGTTGCCATTATTTAACATCTCTGAAAGGTCCAACTGTTCACATTGTGTTTTGCCAGCACTGAAATTTTCTCATCACACCATCATGCATCATAGTTACATAAATCTGCCTGTTTTTATTTTAAGAAAGCAGTCCAACAGCCTTTTTCACTGCCATGTTTAATTGACCACATCCAGTAACAAAATGTTATGCTATATTGCCATTTTTTTTCTCTTGGCACAGCAGTTTTCATTACTGTAAAACCTGTAGTGACAGAGTTATTGACAATAAGGATTTTTTTTAACTCTTGTCAAAATGTTGCAATCCATTTGGGATGATCAACAGCAGCAGAGTACAGGCTAGTCCTCAACTTACAACCAATCAAAGTTATGACCAACCTGAAAAAGGGGACTTACTACACAGATTTGGTCTTTGGATACTTGGCAACACAACACAACAGCCATTTGCAGCATCTTGCAATCACGTGACCACTTATTTCTGGTTTTCGGCAAACCGCAACCACAGCAAACTATTGGTTTGTTTAATGAGCATGGTGTTCACTTAATGACCACTGAAAAAATGGTTGTAAAATCAGGTCAGTCACATGGCCAACCCTTTTTTATGCTTGTTATGACATATGAGACTCTAGAAAGAGTACAGAGAAGAGCAACAAAGATGATTAGGGGACTGGAGGCTAAAACTTATAAGGAACAGTTGCTGGAACTGGGTATGTCTAGTTTAACGAAGAGAAGGACGAGGGGGGACATGATAGCAGTGTTCCAATATCTCAGGGGCTGCCACAAAGAAGAGGGAGTCAAGCTATTCTCCAAAGTGCCTGAAGGCAGGACAAGAAGCAACGGATGGAAATTAATCAAGGAGAGAACTAGAACTAAGGAGAAACTTCCTGACAGTTGGAACAATTAACTAGTGGAACAACCTGCCTCCAGAAGTGGTGAATGCTCCAACACTGGAAGTTTTTAAGAGACTGGACAGCCATTTGTCCGAAATGGTGTAGGGTTTCCTGCCTGAGCAGGGGGTTGGACTCGATGACCTCCAAGGTCCCTTCCAACTTTATGATGATGATGATGATGATGATGATGATGATGATGATGATGATGATGATGATGATGATGACTGTAATAGACAGGCTCCATTGTGGTCATATTGAGGTCATACCTGTATTTATACATTATGGCTGGTCAAAACATTGTTCACTATTGGCACATTTTTGCTCAAAGCTGGAAATAAATGATGGTTTTCAGCAAAACCATAGTAAAATGCAGTCATGTGATCACGGGATGCTGCAAGCGGCTATAAATGCGCCCAAATTACGGTCAGGTGACTGCAGGGATCTAAAAAGCATTGGAAGTTTGGGTACAGGTCCTAAATCCCTTTTTTTCAGACAGTCGTAACTTCAGATGGTCGCTAAGCAAACGTTTGTAAGTTGAGGACTCCCTGTATTTTTAGTTACTTACAGCTGTTTGCCTAGCTGCCATTTGAAGTTATGACTGTCTGAAAAAAAGGGATTTACGACCCAGACCCAAAGCGCCAAAACTTTTTTTCTCTAAATCAGTAAATTACTTTCTTTCTCACATTCATGTATATATCATCAGTTATACGCATAGTAAAATTCTGGTCTGTCTAACATAAAGCCACACTGAACTTCTCAAATTTGCACCATGTCATCTCTGCTATCCTTTCAATTCAGCCAAACATACCCCTGATGTGACTCCAACACTGCAAATCTTTCTCAGAATTTTTCTATGTATTAACTCCAATGGTGGGATTCAACCAGTTCTCTGTGCAGATGCCGCTTACAGAAGTCCATTCTGGACCTGGGCAACAAAAAATTAGCTACCGGTTCTGCCAAACTGGTGCGAACTAGTTGAATCCCACCACTGATTAACTCCCTATTCTCTATGTTTACCAAATTAAAACTGCTAAATTCTAAAACCAAAGCATGAGAATAACACTAGCATAAAAATGAAGAAAATAGAGAAAACACAAAACCTAACCACCTCAGAGAAAAAAAACAGTTGTGTAAAGCAAAAATCTAGAATGTGAGTAGTAATCCTTCAAATAAATAACAGTCTTTCAAATATAAAACAATCCATAATCATAGGACCAGATGGTGTTTGTCAGCCATCATGAACTCTTCTGTCTTAAAGCTGAACTGTTTCAATCGGTAATAAATCCATCCACACCCAGCTGAACCTCCAAACTATACATTGTGAACACTGCACACAAAACTAGTGGAAGCCCATCACCTGTATGAGAAAATAGAATAACCACTGCTTCTTTTGATTATCTCTATCCTGACCTTTCTTTCAACCTCTTAAGGTATTATTTATCTAAGAGAGACAAATATCATTTATATTGAATTTGGACACAGCAACCAACTAGCTCTGCTTCTTTTTCTTGCTGCTATAGTTCATGACATTCCTCCCTCTTGTCTCTTTTAATCTTTTTCTCTTCAGCAAAAAGGCCACTAGATTTGCTTCCTGCTGCCAGTTGAATAAATAAGTTCCAGCTGCCATAGTCAATCATAAAAGTTGCTTGACTTCCCTTTTTTACATTATTCAGGCAGTGTAATTCAAATTATTCTGAAAGGGGTGTATGTAAAATATAGTACTTTCTTCTTGTACATGGGGAAATTATTCTGTAAAGAGCAACAGCGGTCATTCTTTTGATCAGATGCTTCATTCCCATCTCTCCTATCTGCAAAGATAATTGATAAAAAGTTCACATTGTGCAGAATTTTCAGAAGAGACTCTAATGAAAAACATATGGCTTCTGGCCTGGAGCTTCAATTTAATAAGCATTTTTCTCCAGTTTGGTTAAATGATATTCTTACAGCAACTGAAAAATTAACCATTCATCGAACAAAATGGGTTCAGTGTAAGATGGTCCTCTACAGCCACATAAATATATCTTTTCCCAAATTACCAGATTTCCAACAGAGATATTAGGTTTGCTGGAGAAATCAGTGGCAACAGAAGGAAATAATGCTTGTGGACCTTTATCGCAGGCTTGGTACAAGCTGAACTAAATGAAGCTTGCAGTCTACAATTCCAGTTATGCCAGCATTCTTCTTTTCAGCAATATAATTTACAGTAGACCTAAAAATCTTCACTAATGTACTGCAAACCACTCACTCTAGCCATTATAGTAAGAGAACTATGTAAGTCTATGGCAGCAAAAAATCAAAAGGAGATGCTACCAGACTCGCTCATAAACCCACTAAAAGATCCAGCCATTTCTTCTGGCTCTCTCTGCTTATCTAAAAGTTGTACTTGAAGACATCCTCTGTTTTTGTTGGGGCTTTTTTGTTGCTGTTTTTTTTTTGTCAGTCTTTTTTTTTTTTTTT
>NW_015386763.1:71945-97140 GCF_001527695.2 Protobothrops mucrosquamatus
AAGCAAACAATGGGTGAACCAGACATTTTTTTGTATGATGCTCCTTTTTGTTCCTTCTTGCAGACACCCTTTAAAGCAGTCAGTTACAAAAAAAGGACAAATAGTCCTTCCAGGAGTACTATCCTGTATAGGCCTCAAAAGGTTGCTCATCCATCATCTCCTTGAAGAGCTGACAAATATCTGCTTTAAAGGTAAATAATTACAGGTCAGGGCCTTAAAATTACCTACCAATAGTTGTCAAAGCAAGCTGAGAAGGCCCACAAAAATCTATACATCAACGAAATTAGATATGGTGCTAGAAGGAAAAAAAATGGTGCATTCTGAGTCGGAACTAAAGAATGCAGAAAATAGGCAGTCATTTGAAGCAGAGGAATCTATTTCCAAGAGCAATAATATAGACAAAAATGCCAGATCACCTGCCAAAGGTGGCCACAAGTCAGTTTCCTAGGGTGGTTTCTTTTATAGGAAAACTTTTCATTTGTTCCTCAAAAGCGGGAAAACAGCCACTTTCTAAGCATTCTTGAAAACTGCAATTAGTTGGATGGCCAAAAGGGTGCGCTCTGTGGTTAGGCACCTTTTATTTTTTCCCCACTTATTTACCATTTCAACTGGCTTCCTATTTAATTAACATTGCAGATAGAAGTGGCAGACACACAGAGGAGATGATCTTTTGTTTATTAATGGTTGGAATCCTGGCATTCTGAAAAGAACGTTTGCCTGACAGGGTTGCCAACTTTAACCAAATTCAACTTTGTTACCTTTTGTTTTAGTGTAATTTCTCACCTTTTGCCCTGGAAATGGCTGTGAGGAACAAAGAAAGATAGAAGGGCAGGGAAGGTTTGATTTCTTTACCAACAAAACAGTGGTTAATGTGTTTCTCCACTGTGATATTTTTACATCCATTGTAAGGACCAGTCTCAACTAGATCTCCCAAGAAAGCAGAACTCTTGAAACTTTTATTGAGAGTTAGTGGTGGCAAGAGAGCAAAGCAAGGTCTGAAGATTGGGCATGTAAAGGATTACATCAAAAAGGCAATTCAAAACTCCTCCCCCCAGTGTCCAACCATCTGGTTGAAATCCAGCCAATCCACAGGTACCACAGTGTTATGAGAAGCTGGAGATTTAGCGCCCTTCTCAAGATCTCTCTCAGTTTCGTTTCCCAACGGTCCCAGGCTCCATTGAATGGACATAAGGCAGATGTTTTCAGGTCACATTCTTCTCGCCTAGAGGGAGGGCATCTCGTACAAAGCAGAGCAAAGCGAATAATATTCCCCATGCAAGCAGGCTCCATTGAATGGACATAAGGGAGATGTTTTCAGGTCGCATTCTTCTTGCCCAGAGGGAGGGCATCTCGTACAAAGCAGAGCAAAGCGAATAATATTCCCCATGCAAGCACCGTCCCCGGACAGTATGGCAAGCCCTGAAAATACATAGGCAAAAGCAAGAAAGGGAGAAATGGGAGGATTGAAGGCAAATACATTTGAGGAGCTCTGACACAAGTAAAGAAAATGCAATATAGAAATATAGTGGTTAAGGACATGGGATGTAAAAGGAGTTAAAACAAATTGGAAGGAATGGAAAGATAGTCCAGTGAGAATTGTCCAGATAGAAGTAGTTGATTCAATTTTCTATAGCAACTTGTGTGCTAAGCCATCAGAAAGTAGAATTGCAGCTAGCATATCCCCCAGAAACTATAGATTTTGATTGCTTAAATGCCCTGTAAATCCCATCAACAACTACATAGCAGGAAATAATTTTTACATCTCTTTGTTCATATCTAGATCTGGATTTTTATAGTATAAATGTTGTAGCCCTACTATTGAAGAATTAGAAATGAAAGATGGCATGGAAAAAGATCAGGGGGAGATAAAGATTTGAGAAGAGGGAGAGAATAAGCAGTGGTGCAAGTAGAGACAGTATGGATGCTCATATAAAGAAAAGGTTGAAAAGTTGTTAAGAAAATAAAGAAAAAGGGAAAGCAAGACTATATATTCCAACTTGAACTCACGATCTTCCAGTTTGTAGCCTGGTGTCTTAACCACTAGATCAAACTCTTTTGCCATAGCTGCATATTGTTCAGACCTTACAGAACATAGTTCTCTCACAAATCTTGTATAAAGGTATAGGAAATGACATTAATTGAATTGTGTTTTTGCTTTCATTTGACAAACACTTATTAAGCAGTCTTCCAAGTCCCCCAGCAATTTTTCTCTAGCCAGAGTGGGAAGGAAGAGGTCAAGAACTATTGTTTTGGGAGATTGGTGGTCCAACCTGAGAGGGCAGCAGGACCAGTATTGGGATTCAGCCATTTTGCACCACTTCGGCAGAACCGGTAGCTAATTTTTTGTTGCCCAGGCCCGGAATGGACTTCCGGAAGCAGCATCCACACAGAGAACTGGTTGTTCACATATTTGAATCCCACCACTGAGCAGGACACTTGATTGCTATATTTAATCACCTGCCTCTCTCTCTCAAAATATAGAGAAGAAAAATCTTATTCAGAGCAAAAGTTGCTCATACCCCAGATGTCAAGGGAACTTAGATGACCTGAGGTCAACATATGTAAGATGGTAAACAGCAGGAGAAGAAAGACCTTTTCTAACAGAACAGAGGGGGAGCATTTAATAATGTGAAGAATCTAACATCTGCTCCTCTCCTTGAAATAGTGACTGAAAAGGAAAGATAATAGAAGGAGAACATGATTGTGCAGCTCCAGCTAAAGAATCTAATTCAGTACTTACGGGAAGGAAAATGTACTTGCTCTTCATAGAATTATAACTCCATAATAAAAGAGAAGTGTTGAATGAATTAGAGCAAAAGTAGATTATAATCTATGCTCTATATTTGGGTCTGTGAATGTGTGCGTGAGAGAGAAAGAGATGTTTTTCAAGCTTTTTTGTTTTGTCTTTGCCTTAATTATATTTCTTCACATGCAGCTATAGCAAAACTCAATAACCATAATGTGCTTTGGCTGCTGTTTGGAAAGATTATTCAATTCTCTCAAACTGATCCATTAAAACAGATATTTTTAACATCAAATGGTTTAATATGACAAAGGGAGAGAACCATTAAATCTATGACTGGAGAGCAATCTTATTAACTGTATTTAATTCAATGTAAATGAAGTCAAATCACATTTTATTTTTGTCCTGGCTCTATCCACTCTTTTTTGAAATATGCCTTCCCACACACAACTCTGAACAAGTGTGGCCCTTATTTCAGAAATAGTTTCCTAGCTCAGGTGTATAGTTACCCAGATTGGTGGAATTTAAGTAGCCAGGTCTTCTGAAATAAAAACATATGGCACTCACGACTAATTGGATGCCATTTGTGCAACTAACAGGTGCATGAAGATTCCTTTTTAATTGGATTAAATACCAAGTTCAGGGGAGAGCTAAATCTGGCTTAGTAGAGGTTATGGTCTTTAAAGCTTTTCTTTCTTCCTCCAGACCGTTCCATGATAATCCTTACCACTTTCTACAGGGGGACGATCGAGAGCATCCTGTCATATAGCATCACAGTCTGGTTTGGAAGCATCACTGCTTCAGACAGGAAGGCGGTGCAGAGAGTGGTGAGGATGGCCAAAAAGATCATTGGCAGTTCCCTCCCTCCCATCCAGGACATAGCACAGAAGCGTTGCTTGAGCAGGGTCTGTAAGATTATCTGGGACACTACACATCCTCTTCACGACCTGTTTTCCATGTTACCTTCTGGGAGGAGGCTTCGTGGTATCCAAAGCAGAACATCCAGATTCAGCCAGAGTTTCATTCCATACAGCATTAACCTTGTGAACTCTCAAGCTTCCTCCTTCCATTATATATTCAAGATGAACAGTATTTAATATTTATTTGCTATGTATATGTAGGGGTGTGGGTCTATACATATGTTGTATATAGTATGTTTAGGTGTGTGTCACATATGTGTTTCACTTTGAGAGCAGGCAACTAAATTTCATTTTTGTTTGTTTATTGTTTGTTTATTTAGATTTGTATACTGCCCTATCTCCCTTACGGGACTCAGGGCGGTGAACAGGCGATAATAAAAATCACAATAAATATCTATTCTAAAATCAAATTAAATAAATAAAGGCCTGCTCTAAAATACCCCATATAAAAAACCTATACTAAAACCTAATTAAGACTACGCCAGGCCGGCCGCACGAAATAGATGAGTTTTCAGGGCTAAGCGAAAAAGGCGCAGGTCCGCAGTTGTATGTAGGTCGGGGGGTAGGTCATTCCAGAGGGCAGGAGCTGCCACAGAGAAGGCTCTCCCCCTGGGGGGGGGTGCCTTTGTGCCCACAGTAAAAAAAAATGACAATAAAGATTATCTTATCTTATAATGTTTATTTGCATTTAGAGGAAAAGATCTGTTGGTGTGAATATACAAAAACAGCACATACACAGACACAAACACACTGCTTTTATATGAAAAACACTGTCACAAAGAACAGCCCAACCAATAGAATTTAAGAACAACAATCAACACAATATAACTTCATGATAACATATGTAACATTGGTAACATATGAATAACAAAATAATTCTCAAAATGGGGAAATGAAAATGTGTTAATTAAGTAAATGTAAGAAATGCATGTGGCTGTCCTACTTGAGCATCGCAACTCTGGGTAGCTTATTAAAAAACAACTCAGGAAAAAAACCAAGATCAGGTTAACAATTCCATTAAAATAAAAATAAATACTTCACAGGTACTTGATCAGGAACTTGTTGAGTAGGTGATCAAGAAAAGTCCTTGCTGGGCACAACATTCCAAAGGAAGAATATTATCATCAATGTCCTTTTTTCTAGTAGCTGTCCACTTTGCCTCCTTCAGTGGGAATACCTAGAGAAGATCCTTGGGTGAAGACCTTAGAATCCTAATAAGTAATTATAGAATAAGATTCTCCTTTGGATACTTTGCAGTCATGAGCTTTGGGCTAGATGTTATCTTCCACCTCCCCAAAATAGCACTGCAGAAATATGGTAGCAAAATGGCCAAATAATTGGACTGTGATATTCTAACATTTTATTGAGAATTATGCCTGGTATTGGAAGCAGGTGGTTCTTCAGGCTCAAAATCAGCCTGAAAAATGACTATTTTTCAGGATACAGGGATTAAAGATAGGAAGCAGTTAGTCTCACAGACACCTTCCACTCCTATCTCTAGCCTTAAAACAAAACAAAAAAAATTTGAAACAAATAGGAAATAACCTTTCAGCATTTCTACCACAACACTGGAGGGTCTCTAAAAATTCACAAGATTGAGCTGAAACTGAAGCTCTGGCCTTTCAGTATTGCTCATTTCCTGCTTCATAGCTGGAGGCTAAGACTTTGAACTAAATGCAGGACCATATATTACAACACATTGCTCACCAGTGACACTGTTATCTTCCAGATTTTGCCCATATTCAGGCATTATGAAGGAAGCAGTATCACTGGCCTCTATCACCATAGCTTTGGATAGACTTACTCATTAGCTCCTCCCTCTGATATCTGCACACCAAGAGAGGAGTCATTGTGCATTTGCATAATCAAACTGGGGTTATCCATTCAACAGAGCCTAACTCCCAGGCTGTCCAACTGTGAGCTTCAGTGTCTGAGGGTTCAGATGTTAGTAGACTTCAACTCCCAGAACTGAAATCCCAGAAGTCCACCCATCTTAAAAACTACTATTATAGATGTTAAAGATAGGATTAAAATAGTAAGCAGTAGAAAACCACATATGCATTGATGGTCTCTTTAAGGCAACACCTTTCTGGTCTAAGCGCAAAGCTTTCTTTCTCATTTCCTTCCTGTAGTGACCTGTTATACTTGAGCATCACGTATAACTACAAAAAGCAGCAGTGGGTTAGCCATGGGATAGTGGTTTTGCTTCTAGATTTTAGCAGCAAACTATTTTGTTTCTAGAAAAATTTATATGTGCAAGACAAAAAACAAGAGAGAGTTTTCATTCTTTTGCCACCTTTTTGAAAGCAAAATACATTCAGATTAAGTTGCAAAACCGCTTCAGAAAAGAAGTGTGGGGATGAGGGGGAGCACAGTTTTGTGACATATCTATCCTATGGCCAGCCAGTGCTATGCAAAGTTGTCTTGCTACTGAAAACTACACAACCAGTTTTAGTAGAAAAATCTATAAGATCAATGTTTATCTAGCAGAACAGTGTCAATCAATCTTGGCAACTTTAAGAAGTCTCCCAGAATTCTCTGGCTAATGTGTTGGCAAGGGAATTCTGGGAGTTAAGATCTAAACATCTTAAAGTTGCTAAGGTTGAAAAACACTTCATTAGAATAATCTTCAGTATTTTATTCACTGAAGATGATCAGTGGTTGGTTTTTTGGCTGGATATGATGTAGATGTGTCTATTTAGTGGAAGCTGGCTTCTAGATTTTATAGTCTGTGGCTGAGATGCATACTTTCTTGGTCAATCAAGAAGGTACCAAAATATTGGGTGTCTCAGCACTGTGTTCCCCAGAAATGGCCTCAGGACAAGTCTAATGAACAAATCTAGGTCACTCGCCTGAAGCCTGAGATATCCAGAGATTTCAAATTTGATAAACTGCTAATGAAATTTGGTGTTGTTAATACCATGCACGCACGCACACACGCACACACGCACACACACACACACATCTATGTCCACATGGAATTGAAGACAAATTCCATGCTGGTTTTGTTTTTTTGTATATTTAAAATAAACCAAAGTTTATGAGTGAGCTTTCTTCCAATATATAATGTTATCACCACCTACTGTATAATAAATACTGTACATGACATCAATTCTAAAAACTAAAAAAAAATATCCTTGCTTGCATGCAAGGAAGTTGATGTCCTTTTGTCTTATTTATGATTTTAAAAAATACACAATTGAATAAAACGCTCATACCTGAAAGATCTGAATTTTGATTTGCATCTTCCAATTACTGTATTACACTCTACTTCTGTAGTACAATCATGGTACCATTCCTCTTGAGATTCATATGGACCCCATCCTGCCATAATTAAATAAGCCCTACTGTTGCAACCTCTCACAATATGGGGAATATCTACCACCAGCAATCTATGAGAAAAATCCCCTTTGTACTTGACCAGGAGAAGGTGAGCAGGACCTTGTAGCTACGGTGTGGGCTAAATTCCCTATCAGAGTGAGACTATGGGTTTCAGAAGAGGTAAATTATTTAGTATGTATGTTAGGGTGCTAAATGAAAGCTAAAAACAATGGAAGAAAAGAAACAGAAAATCTCCTAGGTCCTGCAGGATTTAATTCACAATTATCTTCCAAGTATGAATGCAGACATTGTCACAGCACGGATAGAAAAAGGAGAGGGAGAGGGAGGGAGAGAGGGAGAGGGAGAGAGCTCAGATCAATCCATAATAAAAACGGGGGGGGGGACTTAATTTGCATCTAGCTCCATGTTTCCTTAGATAGTTCTTATGATTCACCAAGCTTCCTTCTCATTCTCAATGTCTCAGTCCTTACTTGGCTGAACCAAACTGGAGAGATTTCCCCCTTCTGTGATAGATGGTACAGAAAAAAGATAAAATGGCATTGCCTCTCTCCCCATTTACGGTCAATTTCATTTGGGACAGGGAAGACACCTCTTCTCTTATTGGGTCTTAGAGTTCTCATGTTCTGGGCTTTGCTTGATTCTGTCCATTATTTACAAGGGTTGATTAATTTTTTCGCATCTGAATCTCTGGAGTGTTATCTTCCCCTTCCCTTGAAGGATTAATATTAGGCATTTATTTCAGTCATGTTTAATACAGCAGAAGGTGCTCCCAGGTAACTTGTGTAAACACTGGATCTCTTCTGTATTTCCCCTTGTGAATTTGCCTCATATAATATTTATACAACTGATTAGGAATAAAACAAATAACTAAATGACAATAAGTTCATCAGTCTTGACTATAGTTTGTCTGACTTATTACACAAAGCAGAAATAAAACAACAACAACATGATCCAGTTTATCCACTTTAGGTAACACAATCAGTAAACCGAGCTTTTATGCAGATAGCAGTGGTATGAGAAACTGAACCAGGATATGCCATGTGTTATTTTATAGAGGATGCATGACCAGTTCTTCATAAGGTCAATTAATTCAGGGGGAATAAATTAAAGGGCAGCTGAGAGCAGACTATAAATTGTGCCATAAAAATACATATGCCAGTGTCATGTGTTTGCTTTTGACACAGCCACACTCTTACTGAATTGTGGCTTATTCCATTAACCAAATGTTCTAATTCACACAATATAATGAAACATAAATAGCGACACAAGCTGAAGTTGCACAACATAATATATTAAGATGTGAGGGGCAATTCTGTGTTTCAATGGGCCATGCAAACAAACCCGTTCTCTAGTGAAATGGACAATTTACTTATTTATGAAGTTTTTATAGGCACCCCCAATCTGTTATGGCTCTGGGTGGCTTACAAAATAAACAGTAAAAATACAGTACAGGGTTTGTTTGTTTGTTTTTTAAAAAAACATCAAACATTTTCAAAAGCCAACCTCACAAAAGCCATCATCTACTCCAGTGTTTCTTAACCTCACAATTTAAGTTATGTGGACTTCAGCTTGGTTTTACCCTAAGAGAACTCATAACGTTGGATTGGAAGTTTGGGATTGGGAAAAGGGGAGGAAGCAAAGTGTTTTAAAAGTCTTCTTCCATAATCACAGGTCTGATATCCATTGTAACAGCTAGAATAGGGGTGTCCAACCTTGGCAACTTTAATGCTTATGGATTTCAACTCCCATGGAATTCTGGGAGTTGAAGTCCACAAATATTAAAGTTACCAAAGTTGGACACCCCTGATCTAGAATGTGAGAAGGAAGATGTGAAATCCCAGGCACCATATCCAGATATATTCCATATTTTAATTAAATCATGCTATCTAGTAACCTACCTGTAGAAGCAAGTTACCTGTGGATTATATCTGCTCCCCAAGCGCCATTTTAATACCTTCCTATAATTCAAGGGATTATTGAAATGGGTACCTTCTCTGTCCATTTCTCTGTCACTCCATCAGCATATAACGCTCTAAAAACTGAACAGAAAGGGACAACATCTGGTATAGTGGGACAAGGTAGCAAAAGAAAGTCTGGATTTGAAAATGGGCCAGATCAGACTAGAAGCTGTGGAGAAAACCATTCCAGAAAACATAATCTGCCCTTGTACCTCTATGGTGGGCTATAGTTCAGAATGCCACCCACTACTCCATGGCAAACGTCAAGGTCCAATTTCTTTCTTGATTGTTCTCTGGCTTCTCTGCATTTGAGTCCCATTTTAAAAAGGACATACAGTGGTGGCAATCCGTCTAATATATGAATTAATACTTATTTTTGAAAAAGACACCACATTACCCACAGCATTTTCACTCTTTGGGATAATTCAATAATGTTAAAGTGAGACAGGATGCAGTTTTGACAAACCATGTCAGAGCCCAGCATGGGAAGCTAAAAGTGACTCCAGGTGAAAGGAGGAGCAAAAGCAGGAAAATGGAATGAATGGGGGAAAACGTCGCAGGCCTTGCTAGACTGAAGATCTTGGATGCTCTACCAGAGATTCCCTGGATCAGCAAAAGATCTCAGTAAAAGCCAAAAGAAATGGAAAGAAGCTGAGACTGTAAACACATTACACAGAAAAAGTAACCTGTCCTTTTTAATGACTATTTACTTTTAACACTGCTACATGATGCAGACTAACCTGGGAGCGAACTGTACTGCCTATAGCAATGTTTATTTCTGAGTAGGTAGGTAAGGAGTCCATGCCCAGGCTTGGTTTGAAGCAGATATATATATGCCATAAATTCCCTGCCAGGAAACGTCATTGTTCTCACACTTCTAACATAAATATATCTCCATGCAATCATCTTTCAACTCATGCCTTCAAGAATGATGTTCAGAATTCAACCCTCTCAAAAGTGAACACACAGTGTACAAGCCCAGCTATTATTGTGAAAAGCAGCCATTTAGAAATGAACGTTCCTTCAGGCATTGTATCTGTTTCTCTCTGCAAGACTCTTTCCTGCTTTCCAGTGGTGCCAAGGCTTTTGCAACCCAGATCTTGTAGCTGTAGAAAAGAGCCTCAAGGATGAGTGTTTAACTGCAAGTGTTTCGTTTAGATGAGGGTTTATATGGAAATAAGCATTTTCCTGCCAACACTTGTGCCTGCATTTGCACAACCACTTGTTATTGAATTAAGTCTTTTTCCTCACAATAGGTTGCAATGAACCCTGAACAATCATACAGACCTAGGCTAACACAAATCCAATTTTAATGTGTTGTTGTGTGAATATATGTGCTAGGACTTGACCTGATTAAGCACATTGTGTGAACACAGCCTATTAATAAATGATAAAATAGAAAATATGCAGCTATGTGCAATTTACAAATAGTCCTCGACTTATGATCACAATTGGGACCAGCATTTCCACTGCTAAGCAAAGTGGTTGTTAAGTGAGTTATGTTCAATTTTATTACTTTTTTGCCATGGATGTTAAGCAAATCACTGCAGTTGTTAAGTGAATTGGGTGATTGTTGAAGAAATCCGGCTTCCCCCATTGATTTTGCTTATTGGGAATCGCAAATGGCGATCACATGATTTCAGGATGCCGCAACTGTCATAAAAACATGCCAGTTGCCAAGCAGCTAAATTTTGATAATGTGATTGTGGTGAATGCTGTGATGATCATAAGTGCGAAGACAAGTCATAAGTCACTTTTTTCAGTGCAGTTATTTCTTGTCCTGCCCTCTGGTGCTTTGAAAAATAATTTGACACCTTCAAATTATTCTGCTATCATGTCCCTCCCATTTCTTCTTTTCTTTAGATTAACCAAACCCAAGTCCTGCAGCCATTCTTCATATGTTTTAGTCTCCAGACCTTTGATCATCTTAGTTGCTTTTCTCTGAACTTTTTCCAAAGTCTCAACATCTTTTTTGTCATATGGTGACCAAAATTGATTGTATTCCAGATGTGGTCTTACTAGGGTTTTGTAAAGAGGTACTAATACTTCGTGTGATCTTGATTCTATGCCTCTGTTTATACAAACCAGGATTGTATTAGCTTTTTTGGCTGCTGCTGCACACTGCTGGCTCATGTTTCAAGTCTCTCAATAGTACTGTCATTGCCATTGTAACGTAGCCCATTCACCTTGCCATTGGTCTCCCTATTCTCTTTACTTCTACCCCTCCCAGCAGAAAGCAGAATCTTCACATAATTTGCTTGAAATAGCATCATTTAAACCTGATCATTTGTGCCTCAAGTGAGAAATTTAGATTGATTTATTTGATGATTCATTGGTTTGTCCCAGTATTCTCAAGTGTCTTCTCCAACACCAAAGTTCCAAGATATCAACACTCTTCTTATCTTCTTTGAAGTCCATCTTCCACTTTTATAGTGCATAACAGGGAATATCATGGCTTGCATGATCTTTGTAGGAATAGACACATACACATCAAAGCATTTCAATAGAGTCACCTTTGGCAAGATCAGCAGCATAGAAAATAAATAAACAAATAAGTAAACAAACAAACAAACAAATGTCCAAAGCTCCATGGCTGTTCTACTAAGAACTAGTCATATAGAAATATGTCAACTGCACAACTTAATATATTTTCATGGGTATGTTGGGATTGGCTTCAGCTGGATTTGGCAACTTAAGGTTGACAAAATGAGAATCTGAGATTCCGCAGTTTATGTTTTTTTTCTACTTTTTTAAGGTGCTAGGTCAAGGACCCTAGATGAATAGAAAAATGTGTTCCTAGTAAGATGATTATGTGTAGCTAATATTTATTATAACTGCTATCATACTCAAGTAAAAAATGCTAATCTCTCAACAATGGAGATTTCTGACATTTGGTATTCTTTTTATATCTTCTGATATGCAGCAGACAATGAAACAGTGTCTCTTCTTTTCATTCACCCTGTTTTAATATTTTGTTTCATATTGAGTTTTGCACAAAACATTTGTTTGAATGTACTAATGCTGATTGTTTGATTTTGCATCTAGATTACCATCTGATGCCACCAAAAAGCTAAATGTGGCCCTTGGAATGACAAAAATTGTCCACCCTATATTAAATTTACAATTCATGCAACTACTCTATAACATTTTTAGTGCATGTGGAGCCACGAAAAACAACTGAAATGAACCATCAGTATTCTATTATATAATTTCTTAGAACAGTTATACAATGCAGATAAAGTTATTGCTTGTCAAGAAACTAATTCAATGTGATCAGCAATCTATTATTTGCACAGCTAAGGTCATTTGGCCAATACAACTGCTTCCCAAATAGACAAGCCTTAGAGCATGGCTGAGCATGTTGAATTCATCTATTTTAGGACAGAAAATTAAAGGGGAAATGAGAAGTTTTCCCCAATGAAAGTAATGGAAATTGAATGCTGAATGAATGCTGTACTGAGTTTACACAGTTCATAGACTTTTTATACTCACATTCATCAACAGTGGAAAGAACAATTTCAGAGGACATGTAACAGGGGTGTCCAACCTTGCTGGTTAGAGAATTCTGGGTGTTGGTCCACAAGTCTTAAAGTTGCCAAGGTTGGACACCCCGACACATAATAAACAAAGGCGATTGTCAGACATGTTATTTTCACATTACTGGGTTTTCTTAGAAATGCCAATTATTTTGCAGCAGAACCATGTCAGAACTGTACCATCAGTAAGAATTTATTCCAAATTTCTAGTATGAAGCCCTCTAGAGGTATGGCTCTACAATTCCCGGAATGAAATGAAAAACTGAGAAAAGGCAAAACTTAAAAGATTTGCAGACATAAGAATCAAAGTGCTTTAAAGAATTTTAAGCCTATATTTAAAGTTAGAGTACATTCAAGATGTTAGAAAATCACAGCATTCCATGTTCACATGCTTTCCAAAATAAAATATGGACTTTTCTATAAATATAACCAACCTTTTCTTTTAATTTGTGGCCACCTTTGATTATCAAACTGTTTTTGCTGTCAAATAATCTCTACCTCTGTTTCCAGCAGTTATCCGATGCTCTTTGAAACTTAGCTCAGAGTGCATCATCAGGGGGCTGGACTACAAGACCTCCAAGATCCCTTCCAGCTCTATTCTATTCTATTCTATTCTATTCTATTCTATTCTATTCTATTTAGAGTTTATCTGACATAATTACTTCTGGGTCCTTCTGGTTCAAACAATGAAGCATAGTGCAAAACTTAGAAAAATCTAGTCTTTTTTTTTACTTTCAAAAAAATAGACAAACTGCACTGTACTTTGTGTTACTGGGAACATACTAGCAACAAAATTCTTTTTAGCAACAAAATCAACAGATTCTATTTCCAGAAAGAATGTCAGAAACTGTTTCAAATCTACAGCTCAGAGAAAAATAATACATCCATTTCTCAAGCTGGTCTTCCAGTCCAGGCAGAATCAATTGGCCGGAACGCAGACAGTCATTTAAGAACTGAAGCTGTAGAAAAGAAAAATGTATTCTGCTTTGAAACCAGGCAGATTTAGATTTCACGCTTTGTAAGAAACCAATAATATTTGCACAGCAAAAACATAAGAGTTGGTTTTATAGAGACCTCTCAAGTCTTGAATACTATGTAGAGCTTTCTTTGGGCTTTATATAAGCACCATATGTCCACCTGGATTTGTAAAATCTTAAGTAGCAGCTGGCCACAACAGATACTCTTAGAGATAAGAAAATTTAAAGGCAGGACTTGGCAGATTGAAAAACAGTGAAGGCAGCAGCACAATTGTCCTCCAACAATATAGTACATCATGCCATAGGGAATGAATTCTAAAACATTTCAACAGTTAACTATCACAGGCAAAAGAAAGACAAAGAAACAACTGAACACTATTTAACCCAATACCAATTAAACCCAACATCAATTAAATTTTATAGAAGACTAAACAGCAAAGACTCCAAAATGCAACATGGTTAAATGTTATAGCATGTCAATCTCTCTAGCTGGGAAAAAATAATACCCCAAAGCCTATTTATTTATGAAATTTATATTCTGCCACAAATCATTTGGATTGTAGGCTGTTTATATTTTTTTTGCTTCCTAGCAATTTTCCCCAAGTTGTTGTTGTTGTTAATAATAATAATAATAATAATAATAATAATAATAATAATAATAATAATAATAATAATAATAATAATTATTATTATTATTATTATTATTATTATTATTATTATTATTATTATTATTATTATTATTATTATTATTATTATTTTGGAAGGGACCTTGGAGGTCATCTAGTCCAACCCCCTGCTCAGGCAGGAAACCCTATACCATTTCAGACAAATGGCCGTCCAATCTCTTCTTAAAGACTTCCAGTGTTGGAGCATTCACAGCTTCTGGAGGCAGATTGTTCCACTGATTAATTGTTCTAACTGTCAGGAAATTTCTCCTTAGTTCCAGGTTGCTTCTCTCTTTGGTTAGTTTCCACCCGTTGCTTCTTGTCCTGCCTTCAGGTGCTTTGGAGAATAGCTTGACTCCCTCTTCTTTGTGGCAACCTCTAAGATATTGGAACACTGCTATCATGCACCACTGCCAAAGTGGTGCAAACTGGTTGAATCCCACCACTGACCAGTACTATTGTACCTCCAGGCAGGTGAGGGCTGTGAGCAGGCATTCTGTGACTGTCTAGGATGGAAAGGTGGATATTATCAGGAAAGGGGTCTCTTAAATATAGTTTAATATTTGCAGCTCAATCCCAGATTACTTTCCCAATAGATAATGTTTAGATACTAATGGTAGTCAGCTTTTCTGACAGCTTTCACTCACCTTACTAACATCTGATGCTTGTGCAACTATGAAAGCAATACATTTTCACAGCTGTTCCAAAATAATCTAATTAATTTGACAAAATGCTCTGGAAATAGCAGAAAGTAGATTACTCTGCTCTATGATTCATAAAATGCTGCCAGTGAAAATAATAATAGGATGGTATTATTTTAGGTGAAAACTTCATATGAAAGTATATCAGTAAAGGACTGACAAAATGTAGATGAATATTTACAGGTTTGGGCCATTTCAGTGGATTCTTTCTTTTTTAGGAACTTTCCCAAAACTGGATCTTGGTGAGTAACACAGAGATGATTCGAAAATAAAGATGCTGTCAGGTAAAACATACAACAACTCAACATTTGACTATACCACAAATCAACATTTTTTAACAGCAGCCAGACAAAACTGGCTTTTGAGATATTCTTTAATATATGCAACTATTTTAATTTAAATGTAAATGTTTAATCATCCTTCTCTGGATATATAATAGGAATTATTTTAAATTAGCCCATTTGTTTTTGTTGTCAGTTTGTCAGCTATTTAGTAAAGCCAGCAGTTTTGATGAAGAGATTTTTGAAATAATGTCTAGACCAAATAATAGAGGATAATACATTGGAACAATAGGAATACTACAGTGAATGAGATTGTGAAAGTAACTTTCAACACAGTGACAAACCAAAAGAGCCAGTGTGATGTAATTGAGTGTGTGTGCATGTCTATACACAAGTATTCCTTGACTTGTGACCACACTTGAGCACATTTCTCTTGCTAAGTGAGACATTTCAAATGGTCACTAAATGAACTGTTGTAAGTGAAGGACTACCTATATATATGTCTTTGAGTCAGTGTGAATTCCTGGTGATTGCCTGGACCAATCCTTGCAGTTTTCTTGGTTAGATTTCAGAAGTGGTTTGCCGTTGCTTTCTTTTTCATATGGGTTAAGGGAATGACCGGCTCAAGGTCTCCCAACTGGTTTTGTGCCTGGCACAGGATTAGAACTCATGGTATCCCAGTTTCAAGACTGATGCCTTAACCACTACACCAAATTGTCTCTCTAATGTAACTATTAACAGTGCTCAAATGCAATTCACTTTGAGATTTTGCACTTGTTTGTTCATCCCATGCATTGTTTAATTCAACTACAATGTTATGTATTTTTCTCAAAATGAATTCATTGTGGGCTGCATTATAAAGTCATATTAAGAAATCTACATCCCTTTGCTAAGAAATTCAGAGTGCCGCAATCTAAGTATTTAAATTCAACAGTCAGCTTAATTTATGCAGAGAGGTTTGATAGATGTACATCGCAATCAAGTGCCTTACATTATTTGCACAGTCAAATTGAGCACAGCATTTGAAGAGATGCTTGCATAATTGAGAGCTGTATTGTAGGTGGAAGCATGATGTGATTTGTACACTGGAAAGGACTTGAGTTAAAGATATGTCAGTTACAAAAACACAAGCTTGTTTTTATCAAGCTATAATGCTTTCCCCATTATCATCTTGATCAAGAGCTAGCTTGATCTAGTGGTTAAGACACCAGATTAGAAACCAGGAGCCTGTGAGTTCTAGTCCCACCTTAGGCATTAAAACTGGATGGGTGATTTTTGGACCAGTCACTCTCGTTCAGCCCACAATGTCATGCTCAGGCAACAAACCAGTTGGTCAATTCCTCTCACAACCAACAGATCAACACTTGATTGATTTTCACAAAAGAGAAACTGCACTTGCTGTAAAATGCACGGAAGGAAAAAAAACACTATTTTGATCACTCATTTTTTCACAGGTGTTACAAGCAGTGCTGAAATTTGGTAAAATAGGATTTCAGCAGAAGTGGGAGGACATAGTTATATCAGTTTAAGAACAGACATAGTTGTATCCATTTAAGAAGTGGGGACATAGATATTCTTGAAAATAAATGGGCCTCATTCCACTTGCAGTACTGATAAAAGGATTACTGAAAAAACTGGAGGTCAAATCTTTTCAATACTGTACTACTGTACTATAGCAGGAGTAGCTCCTTTTTGTTCATGCTTTTTTGTTTTTCCTAATTTTCAGTCTCCATGGTGATATGGTAATATAGTAGGAGTGTGTGGAGTTGAATCTGCTGGAAGTAGCATTGAGGATGTGTAAAAATATCATGTGGGGTACGATAATGCTGGGCCATTCTGCCATTACACCCTTCTGTATAAGGAGAATTCACCATTAAGTTGTTCAAGCACCTGAGTGATTCTTTGTTTTGATTGGTGGCTTTTTCCTCTTTCCTCTTGTCTTTGCCGGTTCAAGTTTCTGGATCTGACTCAGGACTGTTCAAGCCTCTCATATGATATTGGAATACCACATGGGAAAATAGCTGGAAAACAGCAAGACTTCAAATCATAGTTTGCTGAAAGAGAGACTAATATCATCAGCCCAAGAGTTCTGTTTTCTGCTCAGGATATCTCAGCATAGTTATTTGTTGAACCATAACTATGCCACAGCAAGTTGGATTCATAATGCTAAACCATAAACCAAACTAGATGAACTAGATCTAAAGATTTCAGAAGTATTGTTCCTTTAGGTCACATCTATCCTCCCTTGTTAGAAGTGGTTATCTGCAAATAGGACATGATGTTCAATCCATTATTTATAGGACAACGTCCAGAAAAGTTGTCACCTGACAACTCTTCTAAGTACTATAAAGTGGATTCTGTGGCCATTATAAAACTAATAGGTTTAAATGAATTCAACTTAGGGCGAGTTTGTGCAATTTTCATGGTACAGTACTACCAACGGAAGCCAACATTTAGGCACATTTAACTGAGATCCAAAGCACATTTTTAATTCTATAACTCTATAAATCTAAAACAGTTTAAAGCTCCTTGACGAAAACATAATTAAAAACCACATGTAATAATAATAAATTATCATTTTCAACAGCTCTCCTACCAATTCAATAAATTCTGTATTTACATTTCAGAAGGTCTGAGCATGCCAGATCATTCCTGGATTGGAATTCTGGGAGCTGCAGCCCCAAAACCTAAAGGATAATACTCTCAAATAAGCAACATAGAAACAAAAGAATTAGGGAAACACAGAGGAATATTGAGAAATGTGAATGAATCTGAAAATGTTACAATCCATAGTATTAAACATTAAACTGGACACAATTTATAATATATTAGTAAATACAACTCAGAAGCTAAATACAACTCAAAGATTGTGTGATAAAATGGATACATTTTGAATACAGTCAGAGAAGTGGAACAGGTGGGATTTCAGTGAAAAAAATAATATTAAATTTACCCCTAGAGAGAATTGAACATAAGATGTTTTACCTTTGATACATTACTCCAATCGTAATTGCTAAAATGAGTAATTCCTTCTCTATGACATGCGGGAAATGCAGTTAATAGATTGGATCCTTCTTCCCTATGTCATGACAGGAACTGCAGAACTCAACAATATTGTAAAATTATTTACTGTAAAATGGAACAAATTTTGAAAGTCATAATTCCATTCTAGGCTGAGATATTTTTTTTACTAAACTTCACTAAATCATAACGCTTCTTCAAAATATACTGAACTACCATTGCACATGTTATATAACTTCAAGGATTTTATATGTTTCTTATTGGGAAAGAGTCTGTCTTTCTACGGAAAAATGGCTAAGTGAAGTGTGAGAATATGGATCTCTAGAATAACCTCAAATTTGAAAAGTAAATCTTGTATAGTTCAATCTTATTTGGAAACCTTTCTAGACTACAGTTCTATAAATGGAATTGTGCCACATCTGAAATTTGGGTTCTAAAGTTTATGTTTTAATTTTACATATAGGCTACATATTATTACAGTATTATATAAATATACTGTTCATTATTTATTTTTGCTAATTTAATTGAATTAACCAAATGCTATTACAATTGAACAGAGACCTATTTTGACTAGAACTGAGTATGTTTTGAATACTCTAAGTTTTTAATGGTGTATTGCAATGTGTTGCCCACATGTTTTAGATATGTTGTTGATTAAGACTTGTTTCTTGTTCACCCATAATTTATTGCTTATATTAGGTATATATTACCATAAACAGCATGTGGATTTCTGTCAGAACTATTTACTTCTCCTTTCTCTGAAAATTCTTGTAAAAACTAATAAAAAGTTAATAAAAAAACCTAATAAAATTAATGAAAAATAGCTATAAATGCAGCTATGTTGCTGAGCCCCTAAAGTGCGATCACATGATGTAAACATAAATATTTGTAGCCATATATTATTTGGAAATAATATTTACGCATTGTTCACTGTAAGTGGTTTCTGGCAATACATATCCATGTGCAACACTGAGGTTCACGACTACAATTGTCATTGATATTCCAGCAGAGAATTATGGAAATTGTAATCCAACAAATTGGAGCACATCAAGTTGGGAGGTATGTGCATTGCTTATTTTTCCATTTATTTTTTGCATTACCCAGAAAACAGCACTGGGATGTTTATCGTTTTTCTTTTTTAAAAAACATAAAATGAGACATTTTCTTGAAGGTCATGTTGATCATTATTGCCAAGATGCCAAAACAGCATGTAATTATTGCAAAATGCCACCTGCAGGAAAAATTACTTCAGCTCAAACATTTCAAGTAGCGATAAGAAGCTGTAATTCTCATTTTTGAATGAAATGTTAGAAGCAAGGCAATAACATATACAAGGTTTTTTCTTACCAGAGTTTTGTTTTCTTCTAAAAGGGTATAATTTAATTCTGAAAATGAATTACTCTGTCCTCAGATTGTCTAGTTCAATGTTTTTCCACCTCAGCAACTTTAAGTTGTGCAGACTTCAACTTCCAGAATTCCTCAGCCAGCATGCTGCCCGGGGAATTCTGTGAGTTGGTCCATATTTCTTAAAGTTGCTGAGATTGAGAAATGCTGCTCTAGTTAAAATCATTACATTGTTGTTGCTTGCTATCAAAGTACATTTCCCCTTTTTTAAATCAGATTTTACACTGAGACAATTAATGCATCTCCTTTCACAAATTAATTTGCATTTGTTCTAGCAACCTGGTAATAAACTACATTACATATAGACGGGGTATCTATATTCTGCTAGAGAGAAATTCCCTGAGGATGAGTTCCAGCACAAGTCCAAAAGCTCAGAAGATAAACCTCTGGCCCAGTGACCGACCCACATTGGATCCTGCAACATTATCCTGGGACACATGTATTTGCCTTCATTCATAAGGCTGGGTTAACATGTGGGGTGAATCAAGCTACTACTACTTGTATCATGCCAATTTACAGTTGGCTACCATAGCTAACTTGTAGATGAGTGTTTCTCAACCATGGCAACTTTAAGCTGGGTGGACTTCAACTCCCAAAATTCTGGCTGAGCGATTCTGAGAATTGAAATGCACACAGCTTAAAGTTGCCAAGGCTGAGAAATACTGTTGTAAATGCTCAACCTGGGATCAGGCTATAGTATGGTATCACTCAAGTCTGTCTTATTGCAGTGGTCATGACTGGAGAAGATTACAAAGATCTACGGAGTTACACAGAGTATTTGCACATCTTTTACCACTTGTTGTTAGTTGTGAAGTCGTGTCCGACCCATCGCGACCCCATGGACAACGTTCCTCCAAGCCTTCCTGTCCTCTACCATCTTCTGGACTCCATTTAAGCTCACGCCTTCTGCTTCTGTGACTCCATCCAGCCACCTCATTCTCTGTCGTCGCCTTCTTCTATTGCCCTCAATCTTTCCCAGCATTAGGCTCTTCTCCAGTGAGTCCTTCCTTCTCATTAGGTGGCCAAAGTACTTGAGTTTCAACTTCAGGATCTGGCCTTCTAAAGAGCAGTCAGGGTTGATCTCCTCTAGGACTGGCCGGTTTGATTGCCTTGTAGTCCAGGGGACTCGTAGGAGTCTTCTCCAGCACCATAGTTCAAAGGCCTCAATTCTTTTGCACACCTTTTACCACTACATCAGTAAAAAGAAAATCAACCCCTCACCTTCAGTTAGGTGGTAGTCTTAAATTACAGCATGCTGCCCTTACAACCTTGTCTGTTTTTTTCTCTCTCTCCTGCATAGTGAAACATGACAATGTGAAAAGAAAATGCATTTTCAACAACATGCTCTCACAGCTTGGTAGCACCAGAGATAAATGTGAATGCACAAACTATAATTTCCTGATAGAATCACGCTATTTGCAAATAGCTATAATAAAAGCCTACCAATGCTTTTGGGGGGGGGGGTGCAGCAGGCAATAGGGAGGGAGAAAGAAAAGGCAGGAACAGAACTGAAGTATGTTATGTGCAAGAAAAAGCTGCCATTCCTTCTGATCCACTGCTATGAAACTACAGAAGAAATATAATTATACTCATTTGTTCTTCTTTGGGCAATCAGCCATCCTTGCTTTACAGCTCCAACAAGTCATCTACAGAGTCTGTTATGGCAACAAACAGGAATGACTAAGGAAGACCTAACATTTCCTATGTCCACAGAGGCAACTAAACAGAAGTAAATTCCTAAACAGAAATAGGCAGCGTATTGTTTTCATTACAGGATAAACAAGGGCAGATTTCTGCATGTTTGAAATGGGATGAGAGACCTATCATTAAGCAAGTGCTAAAAATTGGTGATAAACAGAACCCAGGAAATAAAATGCAGCCTTTGTATGCAAGAAGGTTGGAGCAGCCAGAGAATAATACTGTAGGTGCTCTTCTAAAATATACCGAGGTCTTTTGTTGTTGCATATAGTTAATTAGGTGTCCTGGGTTAGATTCTACTCACAGTGTTGTAGTGAAGGTGCCAAAAAATGAAAACAACCCAAAGCTTGTGAGATTTCAGGATATGCATATGATCTCAGATGAAGAAAAAAAAACACTTGGAAGGTTTCGGTGTACTTGCTGAAGTCTCAAAAGAGTTCTGGTGAAAATACACAGTTCTCCTGAGATTTGGTGATCTCACAAGATTTTGCCCATTTTCATTTCCAGTTTTTGTGGAAGTTTTGTTTAATGTTGAGGATTAATGGAGTGTTTAAGTGATTGTATACTAACAGAATTATGTGCATGATCCAACTGTATAATAATTATCAGAGTGTTTTCTATTGTAAGTATGTCTGTGAATGAAAAGTACTCTGATTTAGGGTATCAAGTACCAAGACAGAAATATGCCTCTGTCCCCCGCCCCCTAATGTGCCGTTTTCCTGTCCCTTGATGTGCTCCCTAATGTACTATTTGGTAAGCCAGGGTTCATCCTTTAAAGAAAGGAACTATTTGTAACTGAATCATGATTAAATTTCAAGACTGGCAGGAATCATGAACCAATCAATGTGTACACTCTCTTCATTCAGGCAACCAGTAAGAACATCATCCAATCAAAATTCCATCTTCTGAACTACCACATTAACAAGGTTTCCCTCATAAAAATACTGACCAAAAAGGAAATAAAGAGCTAGCACCTTTCTCAATCCATATTTTTTTCTGGAATTTGCTGCAATGAAAAGCTATTTAATAAGAAAAGGATGTTTTAAAAAACATATTGTAAATGGAAGTATTGATATCCTCGAAGGGTATTATAAATGATACCATGTTAACAAATTTGCAGCTAGTCACTTTTTCCAATATCTGTTGTTTTTTGCTATAGCAACTGGCTTGGGGAAGTGAATCCAGGACATGGAACTTTTAAGTGGGATGAAGATGGTTATGGTTGACTTGAACCAAGGAATCAGAGGAAGTAAGGATTTCTGCCAATGGGAAAACAGACCTCCCACCAATTCTTCAGAGCCACTGAGATTAAAACTAAAACAATTTAACTGATATTTTCTGATAAACTAAAGAAGTCAAAAGGAACTGTCATCAGCATGAAATTAAACAAATCCAGATCACAAATTGGTGCAAAATAGTGATATAGAATGTCCTGGGTCAAATAGAAAATACATCAGATTGCTATCACTGTAGCTCTGCTGTTTTGACTAAAGTGATGGCCACATCTGATGCCATATTTAAGTGCATTTCTGTACTGTTTTTGCCTTTTTCATTTGACAGTGATATTGTTCTATGCCAAATTTAAATGAGAAAAGCAATTTGGTAAGAGCTATTGTTTTTTATGAGGCAGAAATTGTTGCTGGTTTTCTGAAAATCATTGAATCAGTTTCTGAATCAGTCACTGAACAGGATAGAATTTGAATCCATTAATTCTATGATCTGCCAGGTTCAACAATAGGAAAAGGACTTATCCATATTGGAGAACTACTGCAGTAGATTTGTATCAGAAACTGTATGATAGAATGGAGTTGGTAAACATCATTTGACATCCAGTCATGTGACATCCCAGACATGCAAACTATACATGTGACTGAAAATTTAAGTCTGGAGAGGAAAATAAAAGCGGATACAGAGGATTTATAGACACAGAAACATTCACAGGAAGAGAAGTATAAATGGGGAAGTTGGAGAAGGACAGGAAGGAAGAATATGGCTAACAAGCAAAGAGGGAATTACAGAGTTTCAGCTGCTTAAGGAACACTAGTTCAAAGTGATTCAAGACCAAAGAGAAATTCAGCATTAAGGATTGCTAGATAGGGATGATAATGCAGTGTGGGATCTATTTCATCTGCACTGATAGCTAGAGAGAAAAGAGGATCTGAATACCCACGAAAAAAGATCCAGGTTTTGCTAGCCATGAGATAATTTACCAGGAGCCATTGACTAACTCTTTGGGGAATTTAGTAGCAGTACTTTTTGGCATAGATACATTTGCATTTTCTCTAAGGCATCACTATTGCCAGCAGGCAGATAGTTAATCTCAGATTTGTAGAGCAATCAAGCTATCAAGAAAATGGCTACATTCCAAACTCCTTTACAAGGAAGATACTTCAGGGAAGCAAACAGGAAGAGCCGTAGGTCTGTTTGTATGCTTTGGCTGAATTCTACTTGCTTAAGTATCTGAATGGATAAATCAATATTGTAAAGAAACTGATGTCTTTCTACCCACATTGTGCTAAGAATAAAGGAAAAGGTGATATGGTACCAGGAAGGCTTTGTGTATTTTGTTTGATCAGTCTTGAGATCTTACATCTGGCATGCCTAACTGAGACTCAAAGGTGATCCAATGTTAAATGTGCCTTTGTACTTAAACATGCATGTGGTAGCATCATTTTGAGGGCACTTCCACATCACTCCCTGATGGTGTTAAAATAAACCACCAAAGTAAAACTGTCAAATCATGTTGTGGAGGTGTTTAACCCTACAAGTACAGAAAGGAATGCATGTACAGTAAGAATTCCCATTGTTGGGAAATCAGAAGCAAAGGCAGGTAAGACATTCTGCCAATGAGGAAATGGACTGTCCTGAACTTCTGCAGAGCTGTAGCACTTCAAGAAGAAGGAGTTGGGTGTTGCAGTTTCACATTTGATAGCAGAGACAGTCATTATACAATTCCACCACCATCCTGAGAATGAGCAAGTCAGAGATGACTCCACATTGTCACCAAGATTATCTGAAAGAACCATGGTTCAATCTTTGGTCACATATTCTTTTAAATGTTATTAGCATAGCTAGAGGGTAGCAGATAATTAATGGGTTACAACCAGGATGGAAAGGGAATTCAGTGTTTTCATCAGAAGAAATGCTGTCTTTTGAAGTTCTCTTTGCTTTGGGCTATAATAATAAATTCCATATGCATTTCACATCACTGAGATGGGGGGGGAAAGAGTTTTGCATCTCTATGGCAACAAACTGTGAACCATATATAAATGATTCCATTGATAGAAATTGTGTCTTTCTAGCATAATTTTGATATATTTTTTTACAATCATCTTATACATACATTTTAAATATTTCTTGGTAAGGAAAAAGAAAGAATGTTAATTTTTATGACAATCCAGTTTTTTAGATTCTCACTGATGGACATAATGTTGAAAGCCTTTTCAAAAGCTATTATTTGGTTTAAATGAAAAATCCTAATTTTGTCCTCACACCCATCCTTTTCAATGCTCTTATATGCTTTGAAGTTTGCAGTCTCAAAGAGCTGTACAGCATTCAGTGCTCTTTTTTGTGAATTCAGAGTAACAAAGAAATGTTTTTAATGGCTAAATCAACCATATGACACTATGTGCATATGCTTTTCCTGTAGAGCAGATAGTCATTTTGGACAATGGAGCAATCTTGAGATAAGCCATCATCCACAAAACAAAAGCTGTCCTATAATAGTGAAGATTATCAGAACCAGTAAAGATGGTCAAAGACTAATGAAAGAACAGCTGATGACAGATAAAACAGTAAACATGACCAACATCAGCAGTTAAATCAATGACCACCAAGTGCTGTTAAGGCCAGGGCTTTTTTTGTCATAGAACGCCAGAACGGAATTCCGGCACCTTTTGGGGATGGAACCTTGTAGGGTAGGCAAGGCAGGTTGTATGATGTGTGAGTT
>NW_015386763.1:97240-105255 GCF_001527695.2 Protobothrops mucrosquamatus
GATATTCCTTTACTTTTTTTTCTTCAAAATACCCTTTTCTACACTTTTAGCAATATGGGTCCATGGAAAATAATGCAAAATTTGTAGGTGGCCATATCCTTCATTCAGATTAACCAAACCCATATAAAGATGTGAAAAATTTCCACTTCTTCAGAATTCTTCATCAGATAGTGGGAAGGGAAGAAAAGCCATGACATGAAGCTAGATGTTTTTAAGACTTGGTTGTAAATCCAAGTCAATCTCTAGGCTAAGTTTGTGGAATGATTTTTTTTTAATCAACAAAATAATTATTACTCTGGTATGATATCTGACCACTATGTTGTAAAAAGAGGAGCTACAAGATTAGGCAAGCCTGCATCCCCTCCTATGAGATACAGATCATGTGAAAGCATCTACATCATGTCATCATCACTATATACAGCAGAGCAATCGTAAAAGTTTGGGAAGTCCTGCTATAGAAGTTGTGCAACATCCTCAAAATAAGATAAATCTCCCCCCCCCCATGGACAAGCACTCTTGCACAAGATCTCATCCTTGTCAAAACTGCTTCAACAGACCCAGTTCATCACCCCATTCACTGCATGTTCTCCTAGCACTGATATAGATAAGATGATACCATAGGATTCCTTAACTTACTTAATTTGTAGGATTAGGAAGTAAATAAAAGACATTATTATTCAAAAGAGCCTGCCAGACATAAGGAAGAACCAGGAAAGATGCAATATTTCAGAACAGCTTCAATGAACAAAGCATCTTCTAGGCTTAGGGTTTTGTTTAAAAGTACTAATTTGGTTGTTTATTGTTATCATTGTTCCATCATCTCATGTCAGCTGCTTTGGGCTGTGTGTTAAAAATGGGTGAGAATTAGATTCAACTTCAAAAGCATACAACAGAGGACCCTATGAGTCTGCTTTAAAGCAACCAGATAGCCAAGTGTTGGTGTGCACAGTCTAATAAGTCAGAGCAAACGTGGCTGAAAGCAGCCTTATCCAATTAAAGAGCCATTAAGCTGAACCCAGTTCTTCAATCATATTGGCTCACCTAGGAAAAGAAAGCAGAGGTCAGGGAAAGTACTAAACCCCTGAATGACAATTAGATATGGGTGAGAGCCTATATTCAGTATGATGGCAAGACATTGCATAGATCCACATGGGCTTTTCATAAACTCAGTTCCGCCTTCTTCTCAGTGGCAGAGCCCTGTAACAAGTTGAAAGAAAAAGGTTTCTCAAAAAAAAAATTGTTTGTAAACTTATCTGTCATAGAAGAACCATAAATCAGTGTGTGCAACACCAGCTATCTCTGCTTTATTAATCAGATTTACCAACCGAAAAACGTTTTACAAATTCAGGACTCCAGCAAGCTTTTAAATTGCCACCTTCTCCTTTGAGATTTGTAACAACTCATTAATTGCTGAGTCCTGATACCTGGAGGCACATTACACACAGCATATGGCCTCACTGATTTGTTTTTCCCCAAACAGACCCCACCAATATTCAATAATACTCCATCATATTGCTTTTTCATCTTCACAAATGTGATTAAAAGAGATTTAACGGAGGGACAAAGAGAAGTAGACACAACATAAAATGTATCCTGTACCTTTTATGTATTAATGAGAACATTAATTAGTTCCTTCAACCTAATTGCTTTAGTTACACTAGAATGACTAGGTAATATATGATTCTACCAATTTCCTTCTTCAACAGAGCACAAAATTAGACAAGTGGAAGCAAGAGACTAATCAATGTGGGAAATTGTTATTTTCAGAAAGAAGCCAGCACCAGGAGAATTAAATCTGTGTGACATCAAGAAGGAATATTAAACTCATTGTCTCAACTAAATCCATTTATAAGCCTGACAGTAGAAATCAAAAGTTGATTCATTGTGTCCCTCATGATTTTTCAGGTGGCAGCAAAACAGGCACAGGTAGGTCTCACACTGTGTGTTTTACGTGTTTGTGTGCTTGTATGCATAAGCAAGGTATCCATAAAGGGCAGTAGAGAATAAATGTAATAATGTTTCAGCTCCCTAAAGAGAATGACAGCTTTTTCTGTTTTCTTGACAGGCTGAGTCAATTAGATATATTCTTTCAAGCTTTATTCATATATTCAAACAAAACTAAGTTAGCATTTTAAAAAAAAGAGCCAAGAAACACTGATGAATTTATATAAATTATGTACTTGTGATAGAGTCGCCAAAATGACAGAAATGGTCCATCAAGAACATTCCGTATTCATTCAGCTCAGAATGATTTATACAAAGGGTTTAAGGTTGATTATGATGGTTTTACTTGCTTCCATCATTTATTATCTAGGTAGTTTATTTAAATCTTTTAGCACATCCTAGCCTAATTCTGGCATACTGTTGTCCATCCCACTGAGCATGTCTTCTTAAAAATGAATATTGATGCATCTTATTGTGGGTGCTGCTACATTTCAGAGGATTTTTGAGTAAAAAAAAAAGAGAGAAATACTTTGTCAAAAATTGTAGGAATAAACCTCCGTGCCACATCTGTTCTATTTGTAATATTCTACAAGAGGTCATCATTTCTTGTAATACGTCTGCTCTCAAGAAAATATAACTACCATATTTTCATTGTTATAACATCCACTCTCTCAAATTTTTAATATGCTGTGAGCCGCCCTGAGTCCCGTGGGGAGAAGGGCGGCATATAAGTCTTAAAAATAAATAAATAAATAAATAAATTGTACCAGTTGAACAACTGGCCTCTGGGTTGTCTGCTGAGTGTGCCAATAACGGTTGTCACAATTTTCAAATTATCAGAAAACCAACAATAACAAAAGGGTTCATGTGGCAATAGCTACAATATTTTCAATTAGCCTTTTGCAAAGAAAAGCTTCTAGATGCAAATTTTTCCAAAATCCTTTTGCAGTAATTCAAGAAATCGCTCAACATCTTGAAAATAATACTTTTCCAATATTTGATTTATCCAGCCAATTACAATTGTTTAGCCATGCATGATGGTTCAACAATCACTAGATGAATTCATTTGATTTTTCTGCTTATTTGAAACTAAAAAAATATTACATAATACTAAGTAGCAGATTGCATTCAGCTTGATAGTTCAAATATTGTGCAGGTCTATTTTAAGACATGAGATTTCAAAGGACAAATAACATACTATAAAACTGCAATGACTAGAAGGACTAGAGTAAACGGAAAGTGACTAAGATCATTTATCAAGCTAAGTCAGAATTCCACAACTCTGTTCACGCAAAAATTCATTGAAAGTTATAATTTAATAAGGGATGCCTAAATGTTTGCAATGTTATACAGAAGCCACTAACAGAGTTTTTCATGGCATAGAATTAAGATATAGGTAAAGGTTTCTCCTTTCATTCTTGTGGTGCTCATCTCTGTTTCTTAGTCTAGGGCAGGGGTAGGCAACCTTGGCTCTTTTATGACTCGTGGACTTCAACTCCCAGAATTCCTGAGTCAGCTGACTCAGGAATTCTGGGAGTTGAAGTCCACGAGTCATAAAAGAGCCAAGATTGCCTACCCCTGGTCTAGGGCAGGGCTTTTCAACCAATGGTACGGGTACCACCTGTGGTACATTGGCACCTGGCAGGTGGTACGTGACCATCCTAGAAAAGTGGTAGCGGGGGAGGGGAATGAGCTGAACCAGTGGCAGCACCGCACAAGACTAAGCGAGAGATGGCTGGAGCTGCAGGGCAGTCAGCTCAGTAGAAGCGCCAGGATCAGCGCCAGGCTCCAGCTGGAGCTCGGTGCTGATCCTGGTGCTTCTGCTGAGCCCTGAAGAAGCATCAATCAGCTGGAAAGCAGCACTGATCCTGGCACTTCTGCTGAGCCCAGAAGAAGCACTGATCAGCTGGAATGTTACAGCATCTCCAGGGTCTTGTGATTTACTATGACTGTCACAGTGTCCCAGGGTCATGTGAAGTGACTAAAACCTGCTGCAACCACCCAGCAGACTAGGGGGGGAATAAAAATCAAACACCCCCCTACCTCACCCCTGCTGCAAATCTTCAGCAGAAATGCTCACAACAATGAAAACCTCTGACAGGAGGAAGAGTGCGGCCGGGCGGGCAGGCAGGTGTCTTGCTCGGCTGTGCCTTGGGGGGCACTTTTTTCAGTGCCATTGTAACTTCGAACAGTCACTAAGCGAACTGTTGTAAGTCAAGGACTACCTGTACTTTATCACTTTTATTTTTCTGGTCATCAAGTTTTTGACACCTTGCTAGGCGACTGGTGGTACTCGGATGTTGCCATATCCTAAAAGTGGCACAATGGGTGAAAAGGTTGAAAAGCCCTGGTCTAGGGAGCCAGCATTGTCCGAAGACAGGTGGCCAGCATGACTATAGCTGAGGTGCACAGAATGCTGCAACCTTCCCACCAAAGTGATACTTATTTATCTACTTGCATTTGCATGCTTTCAAACTGCTAGGTGGACAGGAGCAGGAGCAAATACTGGGAGCTCACCACAGAATTAAACATGCCTTCATCTACTGATTAATGTAGCCCAAAACACTCTTAAAATATCTAGATCAAAAGTTAGAAACCGTATTTGAAAAGCCAATAAAATACAGTATATTATGCATTGCAATCAGATTCTTATTTTAATATAGATGTGAGGGATTGTTCAAAGATACGAATGCAGTTTCCTCTAAGCACTCTGCTATAAATATATACTATTTTTCATTTTTGAAAAATACATATTGTATAATGCCAGCATGGTTCTTATTCAACCCATTGATGCAAGGCTGCCTAACCATTAAAACATGCTGCATTAGGCAGGCTATAAGGAAAGTAATATTGGTCAGCTGAAAATAGCACACGGAGAAAGGAAAAGAATGAGAGAGTTGATGCAAGAGGAAGGGAAAAAATCTTTCTAATTCATAAATCAAGAGTTAAGCAAGACAGAAAAACATCAATATTTGACTAAATGGTGAAGAAATTATTTTACTAATCAATCTAGTAATTGCTAGGTTATTCTGGGCCCCAAAAGAACCATTTTGAAATTCCCCAATGTAGCAAAGAGTGTAAGTTTCTGTTATGGACCCAGCTTCTGGATGTAATTCATTATCATGTAAGGGATAAGTGTAGTGATCATTCTCATACAGTATCATTATAAATTAATTCCTGATATCTTCCATCTCAACCTGCATAGCAGAGCCTTGAAGCGGAAACATAATATGCACCTCCTTTAAACAAACTCTCACCTAGTTGAATGGTGGAAGAATTCAGTTGTCTCCAAAAGTCATAGAACGTTAGAAACCATCATTTGTAAAGGGTTAGAAAGGATAAATGGAAGCATTATTTAGTTTATAATTTTCCAGAAGAGGACTAGTTCTAAACTTGAACTGTCTTGGCATGGCTGATCATTTTGATGGAAATTTCACTTGCATAGAACGTTATTATCCAACTCTTTTAGTCTACGGAATGTTAACCCCACTTGGGGAAATATTTAGTTAACCCAGAGGTCCCCAACCTTTTGGGCACCATGAACTAGTTCCGTGGAGAAAGGTTTTTCCACAGACCGGAGAGTGCATGGTTCTGCATGCTGCCTGCATCCCACAGATGAGGATTTGTTTGTTTTTGCAGATCAGTTGCTGGCATGCCGCGGCCTGGTACTGGTCCATGGACCGGGGGTTGGGGACACTGAGTTAACCCTTAAAAAGGCATAAGAAGAGCTATAGATATTTCTATTAAGAATCCTTTATTTTTTTTTTACTGTTTGAATACAGTGAAGTGTTAATTTGGGACAAACTAGATAGAGGTAGGTAGCACTTAATGAAAAATGTCATACTCCTATTTGAAAGTCCCTCTCATTTATTAAAGTGGTCGGTTCCACCATTAGGTTAGAAATAGCTGAGACTAAGAAAGCCAGAATAGAAAAAATGAAAACAGGGTTTGTATTGTCAGAGAAAAAGCAGTTTTCCTATAAAAATGTATAAGGATTGTAAACTTGAAAGACGAAAAATGTGTTGAGTACCAAATTCGATGAGTTTCAAAGAAGTTGAGTACCAAGATACCACTATACTGATATTAGAGATTTTTGTAGCTCAAACTAAGTAGAAGCCCCACCTAGCTGATTTTGGTTCATCTCCATATGCTGAGTGAGATTATGCCTAATTTGTATGGGGATGGGAGAGCATCAGATAAAACCAGGGCTGTAGGATGGATTGGGAAATTGAAAAAATATCTGAAAGCAGAGAATGGCCTATTTCTTTTGCAATGCTTTATTATCAGATTATCCATAATACAAATTATGTTGCTGTACTGGTTTTATTCCTTGTTGACTTTTAGTTGTTCTCCTAAGCCTTTTTTGGTGGAAAACATTCTTTCTGATCGAATTAAAAAAAAGCTTTTTCTCAATGAAAGTAACTTTTGTGAGCTTTCTGGTGTAATCAGTAGCTAGACTATAATAGACTTTACCGTTTGGCTTCTTCTAAAACTTCTATACTGGTCCTTGACATTCTTGCACAATTCAGGTTAATTATAAGTTTGGCCTGCTTTTTATTTATTCTATATTAAAAGTAAGTAGTAGTGACAGAATCACTTTTGAGTCCATAACAATTAGAGTTAGCATCACAAGTTAGCTAGTTAGTTTTGGATTATTTAATCCTGTGCTCACATGATCAATTGTATGACAATCTCTTAAATTTATATAAAACTCATTGACTTGATTCATGTACCACGCTGAACCATGGTTTGCTTAAATTTTGACTTATTAAAACAATGTTATACATAGATGTACAGTGCTCATCCTTCAAGCTGGCCAATCAATACTTGTCCCTAATCTGAAGTGTAGATCCCACAGCTATACATATAGAGAAGGCACTGAAATCCCAACCACCACCCCCAAAATTTTTCATATGCCTGCCATTGAGTATCTTAAAACATCTTGCCCCTGTTGCTAAATATACCCACAACTATCATAACATATGATATCACATCATGTGGGAGTAGATTGTTAAGTATGCTTGGCAGAATGCTGACTGAAAGGGTACAAAAGGTGGCAATGAGCAAAAGGTGGGAAGTGCAGAGTGATTAGTTGCCAGAATGGGGTTGTTCAGATTAGGGATGAGGTGTTTTGCTTTTTCCTTTTCAAAATGTCATGGAGAAACACTTGAATATGAGGAAGTTTATGAACATTTGTTGATTTGGATAAAGTGTATTAGGAAATGTTTTGCACAAATATTGATTGTTGAATGCGCTACATTGTGTCACTACTTGTGAGATTTGTATAAGTATAAATGGAATGCTTAACAAATTATTCAGCACTAAGCAGGGAGAAAGTCAAGGATGTGTGATGCTTCCTTGGTTGTGTAATGTGTTTATGAATAAATGTATTATGGAGTGCTGGTTAGGGACTGGGATATATTTTTACATGAAGATGATTCCACGTTGTTGATTGACAACCCAACAAAATTATTTGTAGTGGATGTTAGTCAGATTATATAATGCAACAAGGATTGTGGATCTGAGAAAGACCTAGGTTGTTATCCTTGAAAGAGTCATGAAGTCAACAATTGAAGGTTTAAATAAATGGTGAAAAATTTAAAGAGGAGGAGGAGCAGGAGGAGCCAGAGCAGGAGTAGGAGGAGAAGGAGAAGAAGGAGAAGGAGAAGAAGCCAATTCCAGAAAGACGCTGGGTAGTTTACATTTAAAGAAAAATTTAATGAAACTAAAAAACAACAAAAAGAATGTAAGTATCCAGACAAACAGTGCATCAAACCCTTAGTAACTTGGCAAAATAAAAAGGTGTTGAAATGGCTGGAGAAATTTTAAAATGTGCAAATGCTGACAGAAGACTAGTAGCCTATTATAAGAAATATTTGCTGAAAGAAAGTACAACTGTATAAGAGAGTGCTTTTGCCTACTTTGTTGTACAGAAAATAAGAGTTGGTCATACAGAAAAAATACTGTGTTAACTTTAGTGCAGTGTGATTATAGTGCATCTATAGCAGTGATGGCGAACCTTTTAGAGACCGAGTGCCCAAACTGCAACCCCAAACCCACTTATTTATTGC
>NW_015386763.1:105356-125875 GCF_001527695.2 Protobothrops mucrosquamatus
CTGGGGCTCCGCAGCCTGCCACCAGCAATTCAGAGAAGTGCCCACGGAGAGGGCTCTGAGTGCCGCCTCTGGCATGGGTGCCATAGGTTCGCCACCACTGGTCTATAGTAAAAAAAAGAGGATCAAGAATGAATGATTGCTGAATGAATGTTGATTCAATGCAAACAAAGAAACCAGTGTCAAATGAATTCTTATTCATACTGGTTTTGGTAATATAGAGAAAATGAATGAGAAATGAATAGCAAAACAAATATATGAAGGAAAACTGAATGGGTTGGGAAGAAAGGAATAAGTCAGGCTGAATGAAATTGATGAGGTACTCCAAAAGAGAGAAATGAGAAGCTGAAAGAAAAAATTAGAAATACATAAGGTACTATATGGAAGTGGTTAGAGTTAGGATAGTTTGCAAGGATTTGAAGCAATATAATGAATAATAATAATAGTGTAAACCCACCCTAGAGTTTGTCATAGATTTGGAAATTTTATGTAACTGATTTCTGACTTTATGAAATAAGTTTTTTAAAAATCAAAATCAATGTGAGACTGTTTAAAACATAGTCTATTAATTTCATGTAAATAAAAAGGAACCTCAGGATTTGCACATCAGGAAGAAGGACTGATCTGGAAGAAGCTAAGTGTTAGCAAGGAAACAACTTTAGCATTGACAAAATGATCTAGAGAAAGAGAATGTCACCTTCCTCTATACAGTAATGATACAGTAATGCTTTGATCAAACCTATGTGTTGGCTAACATGAACTGTGTTGTCTCAAGGGTGGACCAAGACTGATAAAAACTGGACAGTACATATTCTGCAAAAGAATCGATGCCATTCATCACTAGAAAGAACCACATTAGTCCTTTTCTAATGAATTCCTTCTCTTCATAAGTGGTTGCTATGCTATAGTTGCCATAGAGATGTTGGGTGCTTGCTAAAAGTTGAAGGAAGCCATCTATAGCATGGGGGAAAAAACAGGGGAGATGTTGTCAGCAAAACTACTTTAGAAAGATGTGCCTTTGATATCACTTGGCAAACATAACCTGTTTGCAGCTAAGTGGAGTCTATAGTAAATTACCTCTCTGTTTTTGAGAATAATGATGAAAAGCTATAGTCTGATGAAATCCTTGAGGAAAGAGGGCACAAAATTAAAAAAGGATTGAAGTTTATATTAGTCTGATCAAAGCAAGCCTTAAAACAAACATCGTGGAGTAGGAAAATTTCCCAATAACCACAATCATATCCATATATGTAGAATACGTACAAGCTATATCCAATGATACAATGATGATGGCTTCCAAATCTATAAATAATTTATTCACCACCACTAACAAGCTCCAAATGTAATTGAAGTTGCCTCCTGCTTCATCATGGAATTTTTCAAAAAAACCTATGTCTAAACACGCATGCAGACTGCAACCTAGCTAAGGTTTACATGTCTTTCTTGCCATATTAGCTTGTCAATCATTGTTTAATTAATCAGCTTTAACTTTCCATCACCAATTAGAAATTGAAATTCTACCAGATCCATATTAAGAAACTGTGGATAGAAACTTATTGTTTAAAGAAATAGGTCCAGTACAAGCTGGGAATAAACAAAATGGAGACTGCTTTAGAAAGAATGTTCTTATTTAGTTGCCAGAAACTTCAGTGACAGCAGCATGTTTCTGGGGTGGCTGACCACATGGTGTTGGGAACGGTGGGTTTTTATACCTTCTTGGGCTTTTGTGTTTGGAGTTGTTCCTGTTCCTGTGGTATGAACTTTGACCTGAGGTTCAGTGTGCCCTTTTAGTATTCTGATGCTGGTGGGTTAATCCTACGGTTTGTTGGTTTTAGTTCTATCTCTCTGCTATTGTTAGCTATCAGTTTTGCTGCAAGAGATTTCAAAAGATCCTGTCTTGAATGGGTTTCTGCAGGTAGCATTCGCTCATGAATGGGGCCTCAATCTTTCTGAACGGGATTATCAAATCTGCATTTTTACAGAGCTGAAGGCAAGACAAGAAGCAAAGGATGGAAACTAATCAAAGAGAGAAGCAACTTAGAACTAAGGAGAAATTTCCTGACAGTTAGAACAATTAATCAGTAGAACAACCTGCCTCCAGAAGCTGTGAATACTCCAACATTGGAAGTTTTTAAGAAGAGACTGGACAGCCATTTGTCTGAAATGGTATAGGGTTTCCTGCCTGAGCAGGGGGTTGGACTAAAAGACCTCCAAGGTCCCTTCCAACTTTATTGTTATCATTATTATTATAACATTTGGGAATAAGTAAAAGGAGGAACTAATCTTGAAAAGCTAAGTAGAGTCATTTATGATTTGTTTTTAGATAAAAAAAAGCACTAAGAAATCATAGGGGCACAGATTAAGAGATCAAAAGACATTCCTGGAACAAAAAACTAACCACTTCCTATTGTTCCCAGAAAACAATATAAATATGTCCATAAATTAACTAGATATTGACTTCAATTTGGAGACTTTATCTTTAAGACAGGGGAAAGAAGATACATACTGCAACTCTTACATAATATATTGGAAACCAATAAGCATCATTTACTGTCTCCTGCAAAATTTTCTTGAAAACATGCTTTCCAACCTGTACCACCTTTTAGGACATGAGGCTGGTTAGCTAAAACATTATTGAAATATCAAGAAGAAATTAGTATATAAATTGTGGCCACTGGAAAATAAATACTTCATAATTACTTCACTGGTGTATAAACCTCTCCTGAATTCAAATAGTTCAGACATTCCAATCTGCAAGCTGCAAGTCCTGCTAATGGATGTTATTCTTTTCACTCAATTTCTTTTTTGTTCTTGTTTTTCTTATGGTACTCAGGAAACTGGATTTGGCTTTGGGAATAGCAGAACTTCATTCTGGCATATGAGGGAAAGGTTTATATTAAGATGCATCATGTTTTCAAGTTGCCTCAAAACATTTTCTATTGGCTTTTAACAAATGGTCATTTCCTCTCTTTTCTAACTAGTTTTGTTCTTGCAACATCAAATTTATTTTGGAGCCTCTGTTGCCTTAAAACTTAGGCACTCTTGAGTTTGACATGGAGGTGGTAAGAACCTGACCCCTGAATTTGAGAGGAACACTTTTATCTTTGCAAAAGGGATTTCTTTCCCCATCTGAAAATCCGAATCACCAAATAATTCAGGAAAAGCAAAAAAAACCCCAACATTTATTAAGGGTGGGGAAGTGGCAAATCTTTTTAAATGCACAGGGACAAGTGATACATTCACTTGTATATGTGATACATCAGAAAGCAAGTGATTAAACAATAAAAGATGCTGGTTACATGCAACATTTAGAAAACATTGATTCTAGATAACATTCCACCAGTGGCAAACTTATGGGTTACATTATTTTTTCCCAGCTGGGTTTGTATCTTTCTTAAAACCTGCAAGTGTATTGCAAGGACTTTCAGACTATGCTGTCTGTTGTTTAGTGCTGAAAAGACAAGTTCTCACAGACCCCAAAAAATGGCCTTGGCTAAGAAAAAAAAATGTTTTCCTGAAGTTAGAAAAGAGGTCTAGTCTACCGCGTTAAAATGCTAGTATCCCTTCTTAAAATGCTAATAACAAAGCCTAACATTCCAGATAGCACCTCCAAATATACTTCAGTCTAATACTTCCACCCTATTATCAACATAGAGCATTGTTAATGCCCAATGACACCCTGACAATTATTTCATCACACAGCCAAACTCATCCAACTTAAGCCTCTTCCTTAAATCTATCTTAACAGCTTTCCCATTTCCCATTTTCATCCAAAGTGGACAGCTATACGCTTGAAACTAAAAACAAGCCAAAATGTAGCTGCAGGCACTCTCAGAATTCATCCACTATAAAATGAGCACTTGGCCAAGAGAGCCACATCCTCATGGAGGAATGTCTGTAGCTGCCTAGCAACAGCCAAGAGCATCCAGTACTCAACTGGCGTTGATTATAAGCAGTCTGTCAAATATGGTAATCTCCTGTCAGAGAAATGGAGGTGGGTTCAATTAACAAACAACTCCAGGCTTGTTGAAAACACAGCATATCCAAAAATAGCTTTCCCAAAGAAGATCAAAAGTACTGTAAAATAATTGTCTTCACTGTTGTTTTGCAGTATAGCTCCTTTTTCAACAGTTTATATTCTAACTGTAAATGGGTCCTGAATCCATCTCAAATACTTTCACCATCCTTAAGGCAATTCTAATGTTAGTCTCTCTCCTGTCCCTTTGATCTGAATTCATCTATGCATTAAAGTGCATTAAAAGAAAGGGCAGAAGGCAGGTTGAGATTTGATAACACAGTTTTCTTTAGTTGGGAGAACATTGAAATATAAGGCCAGAATTCCCAGCCACTGATTACAACCCCAGCACTTTTGGAAAGTACAGGGACAACTGTACTTGTAAAATCAATGAGAAATGATCTCCCCCATTGACTTGCAAGCTCCCACAATCTTTCCCCTCTTTAAATTAAACAAATGTAGTTGCAGAATGGCTGATGTAATTCCAGCATATGATTTTGTGCTGTGTTCATTTGAGGTATCTGACTCCAAGATGGATATTATAGCCCGGTTTGGTAGATTAGAGAATGTTCAGTCTGAACCAGTGTTTTTCACACCTAGTAACATTAAGATTTGTGGACTTCAACTCCCAGAATTCCCCAATCAGCATGGGTTTCAGAGTGGCAAGATTGATGTTAGATCTATGAGGGAGTCCAGACAAGAAGCACACCCAGGAATCATAACTTTAATTTTATTCTGAATTACATTAATAGAATCTTGCAAGTCTGAAAATATCCCTCCTACCCCTCATTTTTACTCTCCAAAAAACTAGGGAAAGTCCCTTCAGAGATGCTTTCACCACTTCTCCTTCAGACTTAAATTTCATTTATCAGACCATTATCTACCCTGTATTGCTTCTCTAAGGCCATTCCTACAAACCATTATAGATTGTAAGAGTAAAAAAAAATGATGCCTGTTACTATGAGTGTTCTGGCATGTAGGTCCACACGTATCATTACAGATATAAATATGTTATGTAATAATATCAAACTATCAATATGTTTTAGACAGGCTCACAAAATCACTCATAATGCAACCTGCATGTGTGTATGTTCCCATTGTTTAAAACTTTCTACAACCTGTAAAATGTTTTTCATTCAACAAGAATTTTAGATTTTAAAGAACCAAGCTCTCTTTTTCAGCCAGTTGTTGAAAGACATGATGACATTTACTTAATTGTCTTTTATTCATTTCAATATACTTGGCAGCTGACAGAGTGCGTTCTTTTGCAAATGCAGGTATATTAAAAGGGAAAAAAAATAAGTACAATAAATCCGAGCTGCAAAACAGTTCATAAAGTATCACTTGTTTACCATACAGTATATTAGAGGCAACTCTGGAAAATATGAATCTTATTTGAAAACATCAGGCTGAACTGTATTCTCTGAATTCTCAGAAGTTGCTGTACTGCATTGTATGCATCTTATTCCTATACCGTGTTAGAATGTCTGTCTTATGGGAAAGACCCTGATCAGCTTCACCCATTTCAATGCTACAATTACTGTATATACATTGTCCAGTAGGGTGAAAGTGGTTGCCGCAGTTCTTTTACCCCTAGGATTAGTGTATAGATAATTCTTGACTTACAACCAGTCACATAGTGAGTCTAAAGAGTCTTAAAAAGACAAATTTTGCCCTATGGAGAGATGGAGTTGTATTTTATGCCCACAAGCCAGCCTCTAAGGATGCTACATTTCTTTAAAAAAAACAAAACCTGTTGGGCCACCCAGGTTTTGAAACAAGCACATCTTTTGATGAGTTCCCACTATATAGATTATATATATTTTAATGAATACGGAAAATAAGGAATAGCACTGAGATTCAGTCCATTCGGGAGCCATTCATGATCTCACCCTCACCCTCAACCAGCTGTTTCATAAGCTTTCAGACAAGGAGAAAATTCTGTATGATATACAGGAAATGCCTTCATTTGGTGCTACTAAAATTATTTCCAACTGAGCATCTGCAAATGACTTTTCCAGATGCACTTTCTCTGCTAGCTAATGAGCCCTGTCTCCAAGTGTGAAATCTAAGTGAATGCTCTCTCCATCCCCAAGGGATTTGTCTTATAGCAGCTCCACCATCACTAGTCCTTAAGGCTAAAAGGCATCTGTTATTCATATTCATTTAAATTAATAAAAGGAATGTGTTGATTTACTACTAATGACAGTAACTTAAAATGTGACTTCTTCCCCCATCCTTCCAAGGTTCAGCCCTTGCTCTATTTCATTGACTAATCAGTTATTTCAAATCAAACTAACTATATCAATAATTAAATGTAAGATTTTTTAAAGCCATTACACACAAAAAAAAACCCTCAACTTGAACTGACATTTAATAAATCTTTCTATGCTACTTGACTGACCTAGAAATGTTGATGCTTCATCTTTTGCTTATGGCCCGACATAGCCCAAGGAATAATTTTAACTGGCATAACTTTTTTTTTCTGCTCAGAACAGTCATCTTTCCTGAAGGGTTTATAATGCAATTGGCATCTTCCCTAGTTAACATCTGAGAGCTGTGGAAGAATACTGCTCCTTAATGATGGAGTTGAAGAAGCTGACTACAGTATAAGGTCCTTCTAACTGACATATTTTGCTAAGTCATTGTGGGCAACAGATGCTCCCTCAGAAACCTGAAACAGCTGCCCAAAGCTGATTCCTTTTCTTTCCCCTAAAAATCAATGATTTTTTTTCCAAGCTTGGGTTTTTTTTAGGAGCCACTATAAAGTTTAAGGCACCAGTTTGACCCTGAAGTTTCTTACCCCTTCCTCTTGATGGCTGGATTCCATATGTTTTTGGATTATCATTGTGTATGAATCTAATCAGTTATCCAGTTAACCGTGTGGAATATCCAGTTAACCATGTGGATTGCTGATTGTGATAACCCAAATCTGAACTATTTTGCTCTTTATGTCCAGAACTGAGAAATTTGTGGCTCTATGAGTTTAACTAGACTGTGATTCCATCACTCATTCACTATATTAAGTTGATTGGAGTTAAGTTCCTAAAATATCTGGACGACCCAAGTTCCCCAATCCTGTCCAAACACTGAAATGTCATGGCCACCCAGTGCAATATTATGGTTGATTAGGATTCAGCTAGCAAGATCCACAATTAGTAAATATAAGCCAGGCATTATCTCTCGCATTAATCTATGTGACTGGGCTGTTTGGTGGGTAAAATAATGGCAGATAAAAATGCATAATGTCCCAAGAGCAATTGGGAAAATTGAATTAAAAAGTAAGTATAGCAACCAGCTGAACAATTTTCCACATTTGAAGATGGACTGTAGGAACCTGACAGCTGAATCATTAGATTCATGGAGAAAACATTCTCCAGGGAAGATTCAGGAATCTGAAAATACGCAACTATTCCAAGATGCTTTGTCCTAAATAGCAGATGTTTAAAAGAACAAAAAGTTGTGATGCTATTTTTATCTCAGAGAATCTTTACACTACTTACTTGCCTCAAGTTAATTGGGTTCTTTGGCTTACTTTGAAATGGCTGAGGAGACTCTTAATGAATCAGATCCTTCATTAAGTTTCTAGTCCAGCTATACTGTAAGCTCACTTCTGTTATTTAAAGTGTTTTTCCCCTTTTCCTACCAAAACATTCCATCAGTCCATGGCACTTTAATTAGATGTATCTTACACATTTAATTTATATTTTGTGTCCCCCCTGCCCCCCACATTAGTGCAGGTTTCATTATTTCACAGTGTACAGATAGTCCTTGACTTACAACATTCTCTTAGTGACCGTTAGAAAGCACAGAAAAAGTGACTTATGACCTTTTTTCACAATTATGGCAGTAGCAGAATCCCATGGTCACATGATCAAAATTCAGATGCCTGTCAAGTGACTCATTCCACCCCATTCCATTCCATCAAACCGTTGCTAATTTAACAACTGCAGTGATTCACTTAACTATGGCAAAAAAGGTGGTAAAATGGGGCAAAATTCACTTAACAACTGTCTCACTTAGTAACAAAAAACTTGGGCTTAATTGTGGTCGTACATTTAGGACTACCTATACTTTTTAACTGATAAATATTTTAAATGCCATTGGCTAGCAATATATAGCTATAATTTGAACTGATCTCAAAAATATGACATCTCTTCCTTATTCCTGGATTTCCAAGCATCCAACATCCATGCCAAAACATTAATTATTCCATTCTTGCATTCAGTTTCATTGGATGAGTGAATGCATCAATGGACTTCATTCCATACCAGCAGTGCAGATCATACTGTAACAGTTTAGCTGGATGAATAATACATCGAGTGTTCTGTAGGTTTGTACCAACTACATGCAGACATATTAAGTTCACATATTGTGCTAAACCCTCATTGTATCATACTATATAAATGCCTTACAATACATCAGTCTACTTACAGGACAAATTTCACACATAGATTACTATGGATAGCACTGAAGTTCAGTATTCAATTTCACATATCACACGAAGCCTTTGAGTTTTGATTTAATGTGCTTTCTGAGCCTAATGGTGGATAATCTATAATTTCTAGCTTCACACAATGGATGAATTCCATCACTGTATAAGCCATAGAATAAATCATGTGCCGGTGTGATATTTAAGTCCAGCCATACCAGATCCTGCAAAATGAGAGCAATAGCTTTCTTCCGCTGAATATTCAACTTGATGCTTCTGTGATGACCTCTGGCAGAGCAAGAAGAAAGCATTCCCCTGATGCCCTTGCTGTTCCCTCTGCTCTCAAGAAATAGCACGTGGACATCTTCTTCATAAATTCATGATCTCTCAAGCTCAGACCAAATTCATACAATAGCTGAACCCACAAAATCACTTAATGCTAAAATATGATTTAGTGCAGTGGTTCTCAACCTATGGGTCGCGACCCCATTTGGGGTCGATCGACCATTTCACGGGGGTCGCCAAGCAAGGCTGTCCCCCATTTTTTTTCCCTTTTCTGGCAGGTGCCTTACCTCCCTTGAGCTGGGCCAGCTGGTGGTCGGCCTGCTCCGTCTCTGCCGCTTGCCAGCTACGCCTCGGCCGGGGCAGGGGGCGGAACCACGCATGTACGGAGCTCCCGGGCAGGGAAAGTCCTCGACTTACGACCGGTTGGGTAGTCCTCGACTTATGACCGGTTTAGTCCTCGACTTACGACCGGTTGGGGGTCGCGGTATTAAAAAGGTTGAGAACCACTGGTTTAGTGTGTTCTAAGAATCTCGGTATTGTAATTTGTTAGCAGTGCTTTATGACTTTGGGTATTGCATGGACCACGTGAAATACAGCTTATTTAACCATGGCTAAAGTGGGCATAGCACAGTGCTTAATATATTGTGAAAATACAGTCTGCAGGTTAAATACCTAGCATAAAGTTGTTGTTTTTCTTTTCAGCATGGCTAGGGATCGATGGCATCACTTGGAACAATGAGCTTGCTCCTGACATCCAGCAATCTACTAAGATGCCCTCATGCAGCTCAGCTTTCCTTTCTGCTTTTCTGGCTCATTTTCAAACAGGGGCTGAAACTGTGGGACCCACATTGAAAGCTACAGTTTCCCAGAACAAGAAAGCTGGTTAGCTGCCTCTGCCTCCTAGTACCAACTTTGAGAAGCAGAAAATGAGATGTCCGTTATGCCATGGAAAAGCAGAAAAAGAAACTCCAGATTTAAACTGCAGAGAGCCGTAACTGCTTAAAGTGACTTCTTCCTAGTCCATAATGTAGATTTTTCCACTCCAGCCATGTTGTGTCATGTGTCTGCCTAACTTCTGCTGAAATTTGAGTCCAAGAACTTGGAACTTGCTGGTTTTCTTAGTGAGCCTCAGAAGCATTCATGGATACAAGGAAGATGTGAGAGATTTAGCCTTTGCTTGGCATTGCAGCATGCCAAATTTTAATACTAGAAAAATAGGAAATGAATTAAAAACAATAAATACAAGGTGCAAAGAGGCTGGTGAGCAGCAGGTGACCTATACATAGACACCAGGCTGCAAAGCAACAAACGTGGCCTTTGTCTTCACAGTTCCAGGTCAACTGACAATTGTTTTCTCCAGCCAAAATAGTGAAGTCAGCTCATTACATTTGTTCCTTTTTTGGCCAATGGGTAGCTCTATTGGGCTCCCCCTTGAAATGCAGGAACTGCAGCCTCCCCTGGACTTCTCATACTAAAGAAATTAAGCACAGGGCTTGCAAGGAAGTTGTTAGGTAAGTCATAGATGATTTTATAACCTTTTTTTGCCACGGCTAAGTGAATCCCTGCAGCTGTTAAGTGTATCATATGGTTGTTAAGCAAATCTGGCTTCCCTCATTGACATTGCTTATCAGATGTTGGCTGGGAAAGTCACAAATGGCGATCATATGGCCCCTGGATGCTGCGAACATTGTAAATACATACTGGTTGTCAAGCACCTGAAAACTGATCGCATGGCTCTAGGGATGCTGCAACTATCATAAGTGCGAAGACCAGTTGTAAATCACTTTTTTCAGTGCTGTTGCAATTTTGAATGGTCACTAAACAAATGGTTGTAAGTCTAGGATACTTATATGGTACTGTATGTTTGGGCGGGGAGAGGGTAGTTGGAATTAACAAAGGCAAGTAACTGTTTTAGCAATGAAGAGTTCTGCGTGATGCCTAGACTTATGTAAGCACACTTGCCATCCTGGTGGGCTGATAGCAATGCATTACATACACTATCATCTTGTCTCCAGTGTCAAAAGTGTAAATCTGAATAATGTGTAGGTTGAAGTGCTATAGAAAATTCTGTGTTGATTTGGACTGAAGAAAACTCACAGTTGTGGGGGTGCAAATCTATGCAAGCAACAAAATACTTTATGCATTTCTATGAGTACTGTGGAAATGTAACATCTGCAACTTCCTGCAATGCATTAATGAAGAGCTTGAAAATGCCACTTTCCCTTTTAATAACTTTAGTGCTTATTAACAGCTGACCTCATTTAGTTGCAAACATTCACTGAGAATGGAGCAAAAGCAAGATGTCAAGCCATTACCCTCAATAAACACAAGCCATGACATCTTGTCTTCTCATCTTGGACAAAAAAAATATGTATTTGCTTGTTTTTCATGCATGTGGTGATCTAAAAATGTGTTTCCCTCTTCTTCAATATGTAGTGGTTACCATGTAGTGCTACATGGTAACCACTACATATGTCCAAATAGTAATTCCCAGAATTTGAATTGTTTGAATTGAAACACTGGTTGAAAATTTTTAGAATTTGTTGACTAAAAGACTGTTCAGAGTCATACACCATACTAAGCCTTAAACCAGTGGTGGCGAACCTATGGCACGGGTGCCAGAGACGGCACTCAGAGCCCTCTCTGTGGGCACACGCGCTGTCGCCCCAGTCCTAGGCCTTCAGCTGGGTTTTATAAAACCTTTTCACTTTAGGCCTCCGCCACCATGTGCAAAAAAAAAAAAAAAGGTTCTATCAGTCAATTTCAACTTCTCATGGGAAAAAAAGAGATCTTGCAAAGTTGGAATTGATTGATTGAACTTTTTAGTCCCACCCAGTCTGCTGTTACCACCGCAGCCACGCCCAGCCAATGGGCCACACCCAGCCAATGGGCCACACCCACCCAGCACTCAATGATGCATAAGTGGGTTTTGGGTTGCAGTTTGGGCACTCAGTCTCTAAAAGGTTCGCCATCACTGCCTTAAACCATGGCTAGTTTCAGACTGAGTGATGCCCAAATATACTGAGTTCATTGAACATGTTAACTTAAAACTAAACACAATGACTTGTTTTTAATCAAAATACATCTTTGATTAAAGATGTCATACTGCATCTGCCAACTTGTTCACAATGAGCAGTATCAGCCCATAATATAGATTTGCCAAATCTTTCAAGCCTACATTATAAATCGCATGCCTTTCTAGCTGCTTAAAGGTCAAATCTCCTGCAGTTGAGCTCAGCTCCAGAATTCATGGACTTGCCCAGACAATTTCTTGACAATAATAAGGGAGAGATTCCTCCTTGCTTGCTTTCAGGATGCTTTTCAATTTCCCAATCTAATTTACAGACCTATTTTCTCTTTGCACTTTCTCCAAGTACCACCCAGTCCTAACCCTGCTTAGCTTCCAAGTTGAGGTTGGTCAACTGTGATCATATTGTTTAAAACCAGAAAGTTGTACGGATCCCTTTTTTTCTTTTGAACATATAAGATGTCATTTGATAGAAAGAATTGCTGGTAGCAATAGGTGGGTAAAAAGTGAGCAAGTGTGGTGGACTGTGCTATAAATCACTCTCATCTGGGATCTTTTAGGCTGCATCCCCTACTTCTAATAAGATAAAGATAACATAATCTCCCTTAGTAGTTTCTGCTAAAGGGAAAGGAGCAATGTTTCCTATAAAAAATATTCTTAGCAACACATATCTAGGTTCCTAAGTTATTGCCCAGATATGACATCTAATCTTCTCCAGATGTTGTCTGCTAGAAAAAAAAATGGATTATTTTTGCCAGAGGGTCAATGGTCTGAGTTCCTAGGTTACTGTCATCATTCAATTCTCAGGTGATATCTATTACAGATATCTGTCTCACCTAAAAATATCCCTAGCCCACTCTCTCAAGATATAACCAAATATTGATAAGATGAGTTACCAAACTATCTTCAGGAATAAGTGTTTATATTTCCCATCTCTTAAGAATAATATGAAAAGGTGGCAAAAGCCTGTAAGTATTTCACCTTCTTCTTCAGGTTAAAGTTAAGATTAGTTGTTTATACTGCCTTCGAAATTCTCCAATAAGCAGATAAAATGCCATAATAACCAATGCAGAGAACAAAATTACAGTGACATAAATGCAAGAACTGAGAGCCTGGGAGAAGGATTTATTGTTGGCTGAACAATTCAAATAGATATAATTGTGTATAGTGCTCGTTTCAAAATGATGCATTTCACTGCACTTAATTTACTTACATTTGTTTTTCCTTTGTGAAAAAGCTGCTGGCAGATAAGCCAAAGCAGTAACTAACAATGATGTATCTTGTGAACATTTTCCAGTGCATAAAAATTTGATCAATGTCTGAGTTGACCTGATCCAATTCATCTTATTACAGAGTCAAGAAAATAAATTAGGAATGTGGTAGTCTATTATCAAGCACAACATATGTAAAAATCAGTCATTGAACTGCAGTTCAACAGACCATTTCATCATATCCTGAAGCCAATGAAATATTTGCATAAAAGAGAACAAGTCAGGGACAGATCCATATATTTCAACCACTTCTCATTTGCTGCCTCCTTTCTTTGGAGTTGCACTTAATTAGCACCAATTCTGTTGGGATGGAGGCAAGTACTCAAAACCCAGCTGTGGTGGAATCTCCAGCTAGACTGGAAGCAGGGGTCAAGAGGGGGCTGAGCTTAGAGTTTTTGCACTGCAGTAAGTGGCACAGACCAGAATCCTTGAAGCCTTATATTGCCATTTCCTAAGGAATGCAGTCAGTCTGTTGAGATTCTTGTAATGTAGTTGACTAGCCATTGTCAGGCACAAGAAACCAGGAACAGGAGTAGAGTTCAAAGCACTAAAAAAGATTATTTCATGCTACCTATACACAATAATCTGATCTACCAACAGTCAAGCCAAATTGGCACTGGATAAAGGTCAATGGAATTTGTGTGTGTGTGTGTGTGTGTGTGTCTGGACTTAGGTCTCTTGTGGGAATGTAACTGATGATGCAATTGACCCCAACCTTGGATTCCACCTGGTCATCTTATCCATCAATACAACTACTCATGTATGAATGATTCTGTTTATTTTCCCCTGACAGGATGGATGTGGCATGAAACTGGTCTTTTTTGTGATAGGACATTCTGTTGAATGCAATTCTAATTGTTCTTTGGTACAATGCTTGTAACTTGTTATGATCTGTTATTTTTGAAACCATATGTATGGGTGTTAGGTATGTATGCTACTTAGAGTCAATAACAACTGTAACAGCATATAAGGTCAAGAATTATATATAAATATCTCTTAAAGTCTTTTCTCCCTCTCCCCGCCAAAAAAACCCCACAGCCTCAAATCTGGGCAAGGCAGCAATGTGATGTTTATTAGATATTTCTGTTGCCAATCAGCCTGCTTCTTCTCAAAACTGTATGATTTTTTATTATTACATTGCAAGACGAAATGACTGGACAACTAAGCCAAATAGGTAATACCCTTGGCCTGTTCTCCTATGTTTATGTCAGCCAATCTTCAATGTGTCATTGCATGCCTTTGCCAACAGTCTTACTGACATACAGTACGTTCATGAAATAATCAGCTGTTAAAGAGCCATCCTATGAGAGATGGGCAGAGCTGACCCAAGAGACAAAGAACATCCCTCTCATTTTCAGATCCAGAAATCAAAGACTGTGGCTTCCTTCAACTCAAGAGTGGAGTGGATAGGTTTCTATATGAATGTAGATCAGTGGTTCTCAACCTTCCTAATGCCGCAACCCTTTAATACAGTTCCTCATGTTGTGGTGACCCCCAACCCCCCATCCAGCTTGTCCCGGCGCCCGTCCGAGCCGCCTGGGGGGCAGCAGGAGGAAGAAGGGGAGGAGGAAGAGGAGGGAAAGGAGATAGAGGAGTGGTGTCTCGGTTCCTAAGACCATCGGAAATATGTGTTTTCAGATGGTCTTAGGCGACCCCTGTGAAAGGGTCATTCGACCCCCAAAGGGGTCCCGACCCACAGGTTGAGAACCACTGATGTAGATACTCCATGGTGCAGGAAAAATATATATTAGGAAAGCTATATGCAAAGTAGGAATATTAGCAAAAAAAATACACACAGAGAGAATGTGTATATATAAAAATACTTCTCATTTTTAAGAGACACAAAACTACAACTTAGCAAAACTGAAGTTATCCCAAAAATTGGGGGGGAGGCAGATTTATTGATCTTTCTCATCCCCACCCATCATTAGATGCTGAAGCTAAACTCTGCCTCTGCCCTCCAACCTCAATCCTCTTTAACCATTTAATTTATTTTTGCTATAATATGTGCACTTGGAAAGAGGAGACAAAATCTGCAAGTGATTTATCTTGATTAATCCAAACCCTAATCCTGGACCCCTGTCATAAAGAGCTTCAAAGGTAGTAACCAACACCATGATTTGGACCCAGAAGCAAACGATGTGCAGTAGCTAGCGCAGCTTGTGCAACAGAAGTGTTACAAGGGCCACTCTCTGGGCTTCCAGAACTGTCCATGTCATCGTGTTCTATAGCAATTATAAGCTTCTGCCTGCTCTTCAAGGGTAGCCCCGTGTAGAGCATGTTGCAGTAATCCAAACAAGAAATGAGCAAGACTTCGATGCTTACAGCCCACTCACCAACAGTGACTCCAAGAAAACAATAAGGCTTGGGGGGGGGGGAAAGTTGCCCATATCCATTACTCAGGGCCAATAGGAAAAATTAGGCATGTGGAAGACGGGCAGAATACATTACTTTAGTTAGTAAGCATTTATATGCTAATACAAAAAAGTTTTATTGTATATAGTACATATTTAGTTTTCATGTATAGGGAGACACAGATCCAACATGATTGAAAAAGCTAGGACACATTCTAATTTGCATCTGGACCCCAAAATAAAACATCATAAGACATACCATTGGCAGAAACACCTACTTTGCATTTAGATGTGTTTTGCCTTTAGTGTAGCACGGTGTACAAACAATTCTTTACGATTCATTAAAGATGCACACATCACTTCTAGAAGAAAGGGACACTGATATCTGGAATATTTTAAAAGTATTTTAAATACCTCAATATCATTTTCTTCTTGTGGAAAGGCTACAGCTGAGTGGCAGTGAACAGTCTTGGCTCATAAAAACAATGTATTCTCTCAGGAGCACAAGATTGTCATGCGATGTAGTCCTGGAAAAGATAATTAATTACAGATTGGTCTTTCATCTAAGTCCATGGTAGCAAACCTATGGCATGCGTGCCACAGGTGGCACGTGGAGCTGTCTCTGGTGGCACGCAAGTCATTGCTAGGCCGAGCTGCTCCCTCCTCCTCTCCGTGCATGCGCACTTTCCGCAAAGCTGCACATGCGCAGCTGTCTGCACATGCGCAGTCTGGGAATAGGCAAGAGGCTATAAAGGGAGCAACTTTTGGCGGAAGCAGGCACGGAAAGTGAGGCAGCAGCCCTATGTGAGTCCCCATGCGCGAGCGGGCCCCTGCCCTGCCAGGCAAGCGGAGCCGTAGCATCTTCAGCAGAAGAGCGCAGGCAGGCAGCAGAAGGCACGAGGAGCCCCAATCCCAGCACAGCCCCCCCTCCCCCCCTCGGAAGAGCTGCGGGGCTCAGGAGCCTCCCCCATGCCCCCCACCCACTGAGCAAGATGCCCTCCTGCCCACTGACCCACCTGCCAGAGCAACATCGAGTTGGCCACCCCCCACCATGGCCACCCCCACCCAGTCTACCATTTCCACCATAGCCACGCCCACCCAGCACCCGGCGATACATAAGTGGGATTTGGGTTGCAGTTTGGGCACTCAGTCTCTAAAAGGTTCGCCACCACTGATCTAAGTGATGACCAAGTCCACTTAGCTTCTGAACCTAAAACAGGCCAGGGTAGATGCAACACAAGTAATCCTCAACTAAGGTTGGAGGAGAGAGTGGTGAAGGAAAGAGGAGAGGAGAGGAAGAAGTAGGGAGAAGTAGGGAAGAAAGAGAAGAAAGGGAGAAAGAAGGTAGAGAAGAAGGAGTGTGGATGCAGTGAAAGGGGAAATGGGCGAGCAACACCAAAAGTCATGTGTATGTATTTATTTCATTAAAAGTATCTTATATATAAAAATGTAAAAAGAATGTATGTTAACATCTGATAAATATCACGGTATATGTATGGGGGAGAGTTTGGAAAAATAAATAAATTAATTAAAAAAAACAAAAAAAACAAGTAATCCTCAACTTATGACTGAAAGCTTAACAACCTTTCAAAATTATGATAGCCCCCCCCCACTTCAAAAGCTATTTACAACCCATTTTCAAAGTCATGATGGCCACAACACAGCAGCTCACCTTTTTGGCCATTTGCAGCATCCGATAGTCATGTGACTGTGATTTGCTATGTCTTTGCTATGGCAAAAAGTGCTCATTGGGGAAAATTGATTTCCTTAATGACTGATGTTTGCTTGAGTACTGCAAAAAATGTAGCAAAATCAAGTCCAGTCACATGATTCTCTGGATAAATCAAATTTGCTTTTCCAGTGGACTAAAATTTATATGCTAAGAAAGGGGAAATAGATATAGAAATGGTGTGTTGTGCATCCTTTAGATTAGACGTGTGAGTCTGCATTTAAAAAACTGGCAATCCATAACCTTGAAGACAACAGCCCTTTCCAGATTATGTGGGACCCTATCTCTACTCCATCCATGTAGATTCCCATAACTTTCCTATAATTAAGTCAACGTGGACATTAACTTATGGCTAACTGAACTCAACCCAATTTTCTAGTTTTCAACGACAAATTCAAAGCACCAGTGATCCACAATTTAGTCAGTGTATTTTAGCTGAACAGCTGTGCATATTCAGTGTACATGATCAAATGGAAGCATGGTCAAAAACCAGCCAGGGATGCTCAAAAAAGTGTTAACAAAAATAGAAAAAAACAACTCTGAACTAGGAATCAAATAACCATTATCTAAAAGAAATGTTAATCCATTACTGAATGCTAAAAACTGAAGATTTTGAAGCCACAGACTCCAGAACCACACCCCTCGGTACCAGCTGCATACCATCAAGACAATTCTTCTGTCAACTCTAAAAATGAGCATGGCTGCACCCATTTTTCCTACTCATTTTTGGTTGACACATAGAACGGAGGGTGGGGTTTTGCCAGGTGCTTTGCTAGTCTAAATAAACTTTTATCCCGTGAGAACCAAGGTCATCGGCTGCTCCCGAGACTGTAGGCTGGGCTTTTCGTGAAAAGCCTGCCAAGAAGATATATTGGGGAATGTAGTTGCTTGCATAGCATTAGAGGTGGGATTTCTTAACTTTGTATTGGGGAATTGCTACGTGTGTTTTCAGACTTGGTTTCACTTTTGACGTGCTGATACTTTGTAACTAATAAACATGTTCTTTGAGGAATTCCCAAGCCTCGGAGTTCTGCTTTGTCTCTGTCTGTCGGAATCACGACATTCTCTACTGAAGAGGCTCCTATCTCACAATAGGTCATCAGAAGATCTGAATCTCAACCACAAACCTCTCCAGTGGGTCTAAAATTTCACCAGCTCTGTAGTTTCTGTGGCTAATTGGTCCTCTTCATTTCATCCTCTGAATCAAGCATGGATTCCTAGGTTACCTGAAGATCTGAGATTCGAGTAATGGCTTTTAGAGTCCTGATTCTTCAGGATGTAGTTCAGAAGTTGCTGTCCCAGAGAAGAACTTAGATGTTTCTAGCAGGGTCATTATACTGCATTATACGCAGTACAATAGCTCCATCAAACAAGAGCAACCTGAAGCTTGAGACTGTTCCAAGATTTTTGGGAAACATTTGGAAGGAATACAATTCAAACCTTGTCTAACTAGGGGGGAAAAAAATGGGAAAACTAGGATCCAAACGTAAGAAAAGGAAATGATAGCTGCTTCTGTGCAGGACATAAAAAGGAACAGCTGCAGGAAAGGTATCAAGTTTCACAGTCATTTTTAATTTTCAAGAGAAAGAGAAACTATTCTGAAACATTCTTGGGAGTGTGCTCTTTCTTATAAAAGAATAGAACCTGTTGGGAACAGGTTGCTATTTTAACTCAAGTCAACTTTTCAAGGGGAAATCAAGCAGTTATTCTAATCCTTGCTTCAATCTCTAGTGGAGAAAGTAGAATTTAATGACATTTTTCCTACACCAGCTGCGCATTTAGAGAGAAGGCTGATTGCCAGGCTCTTCTAACTGGAGGAGGCAGAAATGTTCAGGTTTGATTTATTAAATCTCTGGATAAAAGACAAGATCATAGGAAATGATCTAAAGCTAAAAGCTTCCCAAAATAAGAAACACAAAATTACCACAAAAGTGTGAGATTTGATTGGGTGCCATAGGCCCTTCACGCTGGTAAAAAAAACCGAGTATGATAGGCTTTACTGTACTGCCACCTACTGGGTATTACTGAAATATCCCAACTGATAAAACCAAGCTTGTTGATTTAACCTTGGGACATTAGTTTGTTTTAGCCACATTCAGGATCAAGGTTTGGAGAACGTTATCCGTGTGCTATTACAGATTGTGTAGAAATTGTGTGTTCCTTTGGTTGTTTAAAGCAAGTGTTTCTCAACCTCAGCAATTTTAAGATGTGTGAACTTCAGCTCCCAGAATTCCTCAGTCAGCGTGCCGGGTAAGGATTCTTGGAACTGAAATCCACACACATCTTAAAAAGTTGCCAAAATATGGAAACCCTGGTCTAAAGAGCTAGCTAGAAACTAGCAAAACTGAGAATGATTTAGTGAAACTGAAGCCCCTACAGTATTTAACCTATTTTATTTGCAATGGTTTCTTTTTTTTACTCCTAGCACTACTGCCTCCTAACCTCGTAGGAAAAGGCATCACATCTTTTTACACATTATCTGGGTCTCCAGATTTAGATGTCTGTGACAAATTGTGTTCATTGTAATATATCTAGTCAATGGTTAAACTAACTCTTTTGATGCATCCCACTAAGTCAGGGGTAGTCAACCTTGGCTCTTTTATGACTCGTGGACTTCAACTCCCAGAATTCCTGAGCCAGCTAAGCTAAGCTGGCTCAGGAATTCTGGGAGTTGAAGTCCACGAGTCATAAAAGAGCCAAGGTTGACTACCCCTGCACTAAATGCTGTCTACTTCCAGCCACTCTACAAATGAACATTCTGTGTAGCAGTGTCAGAAATCTGGGTCTCTGTCCTGACTTTAGAAAGATACTTGGTCGTTTTAAAGCACCTGTTGAAGACCACCTAGGCATTCCAGTGAGAATGTTACGAAGTTTTATTTTTCTTTCCTTTCCCTCCATGTTAAATTTCTAAACTATTCTAATTGTATAATAGTTTTGAGATCAGATTTGTACTGAAGGAAATGGAGAAGTAATTCTACTTCACGAACTACATTGGTTACCAGTTGGTTTTCAGGTGGCCCTTTGTGGTTCAGGACTTGGTTCCCTCTCGAAAATCTTTCTCCAACCATTTCTACCAATCTGGTAAGACTTGGTAGGACAGGGGTGTTCTGGGTCCTGTCCACAAGCCGCCATCTTGTGGGACTTCGCTACTCCTGCTTTCTGGAATTAACATTCCCTGCAAGGTTCAAACTGTTAGTTTCTAGGAAAGCATTAACACGGTAGTTAGTTTTCCTGTCAGACCCTGGATCAGACAATTTGTGACCTCACTTAAAAGGTTGTACAGTGTGCTATCACTGTATTTGACCCTGCACTGTTTTTAACACATATGCTTCTCCACAAAGAAGAGGGTGTCAAGCTATTTTCCAAGGCGCCTGAAAACAGGACAAGAAGCAACGGGTGGAAACTAAG